>NW_010332360.1:0-12522 GCF_000700745.2 Antrostomus carolinensis
ACTTTACAACTTCTCTAAGTTGTGGAGTCTCCTTTCCGCACGTCACCATCTTCTCAGCATTTAAAGAGAATTAATCTCAAAATTTTGTCCTTACTCAGTGTTTTAGTATGGACCACACAATAGCTTACCAGTAAACATGAGTTGAAGGCTGGCCATTATAATTTGAACAGAAAAGAGAAAAAATGATTTATTTTTTTTTTTTTTGTAAGTTTAATTAAATTCAATGTCTCAGACTTCTTGGTGATTTTGGTGAACACATTATTAATCCTTGTCTATTTGGTAATATGTTAGGTGTTCTTCACCTGAGAAATACCCATGGCTTAAGTAGTTTTTAATTTCTGGTATAGAGGAGGATGTTAGGAGATTGTTATTAGCTTCTGGCTGTTATCAAGGTCAAGAATTATGCCAACAGGCACTGAACAAACATACTGGAAAGAAAAAAAAAAAATCTCTGCTCCAAGCAAGTTTTTATCTGGATAACAGAGGAAATATGGAAATTTTGTAGGTAGAAACCAAAGACAGTAATCGATGTAACCCCAAATCGCAGAAGGTTGCACAAAAGGAAGGGCATATTTAGAGTGGATGAGGGGAGCAGAAAAAAGACAAGATTCCTTTGAATATGGTTTTATTTTGGTAAAACATTTTGGGTTTGTAACATTTAAATGCTTAGAAAATATATGGTCATTTTTTCAAAAGTTTTCTGAAAAGAATATAAAAGTAAATACTGCAAAATTTAAACTATCCAGCATTTGTACTATGACATCTTAATCTTTTCTCCCATTTTAAAGTGACTTAATAAAAATGATGTACTTACATTTATAGGTTATTTTGAGAGCTCAGAGCGTGGAAAAAGCCAAACAGCAAAAGTTAATGCTTTTCAGTTTTTCTTTAGCTGAACATTTCAAAATGCATTTATTTTCTTAACCGGTTGTTTGGTTTTATTCAGCACTGCCCTACTTCTTTTCCTCAGCTGTCCGCCTGATTCTCACCGCAAAAATGGTTCAGCGGGTTATGAACAGCAAGTTACAGAAATGTGGAAAACATGATGGATTGTCTTGAGGAAAACCAAATGGTTGCCAGTTTAGCTTTAAAAATCAGGCAGTATTCGGGGTGAACATGTATCTGGTTCCTAAACAACTGAGGCACCACTGATAGGGAGGTCTAAAGCTTCCATGGCAGGAGAAAAACTGTTAGAGCAGCCACCCTGGTCTATAGTACCAAGTGTGGCGCACAGAGGATTAGCTTGGTGCAATCAGAAAGCACAAAGGTCTGCAGACGGCAAAAACACACGGTGAAAGCCACTGCCGCCCTGGATCTTCCCTGGGTGCTGCAGGGTCTTTAGAGGACGTGCTTCCTGGTGGCTGGACATTCTGCCATCACATCATAAGGCTGCCCCCAGCCGGCAGGTAGGTGCTGGGCCAGCGGATTCCTGGCACAAAGATGGAGAGAAGTAGTCTCAGGTGTACTGTGTGTGCAATAATGTTTACTGCTGCAGCGGGAGGATGGCCCAGGCTGTTGGATTAATGCTAGATAATGACTCTGAAGCAAGCCTCAGTATTGACTGATGTGTTTCATTTCAGCAGGTGTCTGCTTCTTACCGAACCTACAATTAGTAGCTACCTGAGGAATCAAACTTCCTGAATGAAAATGTGACTTGTGATTCATGTTTTGCAGACCTGCTCTATGTTATAAAACACGTAGCAGTACTGCACCAAACATGTATTTAGGGATGGACATAATGGCTCAGCACCATCAGACACAGCCATGATATAGGCTCCAGATCTTATTTCAGAAAATATTTGAGCAGATGCTTGGCTGTGCACTGGGGTTTGTTCTATGAGTTATTAACATTTCAACCAAGAAAGAAACTGTGGCTGCTGCTGTTTTCAGTGAGAGCTGAGGTTTTGGTAGAGTGTAAAAAACCAAATCTAAAATGATCTTACAGGAGAATTCACTGTTGAATAGTTTTGACTGAGAAAGAAAATCAAGGCTGTTTATCTTACGTCTAGATTTCAAGAAGCTAGGTAATACTCGGATGATTGACACATATCCATTTCCACACATGGAATAAATATTTGCAGAACTTCTCGGCTCTTCTCTAGATCTGCAGAAGGTGCATCACCAAATCACAGTGCTTAAACACAGCAGGGATCTTTTCACATCTATTAGTTACAGTGGATTTTCTGTTTGAAACAGGCCCTATCAACTTGGTTGGGATCCAGCTGTCACACTGAGAGTAGAGCCGATGGCTTTTACTCATCTACTTGGGATTCAGAGCTCTGTGGCTGCAGTTGCTCGGTGAAGGACTCTTGGGTTCAGAAGAACAACCAAAAAAGGCTGTATTTGTCTTCTGGAATATCCCATTCCTAATTACTGTAGTATCATTTGAGGCATATGGTTCTTTACCTAAAACACTTCCATCAACTTCAAGGGAACCTTTTAGATAGTTAGATATTTAGGTGTCATTAGATTACAATTTTTTTTTTGTTTAGTTGTTTTTTTTTCCATACTTCTCCTTGTGCTCCTTGGTAATAGAGGATGTGGTGTGAAACACATTGCCATTGTCAAATGACTGCCTGTAAATCCTGCTGAGGACATGTTGGTTCTCATGTCTTTAAAAATCTGTGATTACAGATTACAGCGGTTAGGGATTATCCTCGTTATTTAGCAGGGGCAATCTTACTTTGCCAGAAACCTTTTTCTTGACCTTCCAGTTGTTATTGGAGGTTATGATTGCCAACCAAAGTAAATGGTACACCTCAGGGCAGGCTTCAGTTCTACCTCATTTAAAACTGTGAGCGTTGCCAAAAAGAGAACGGGTCTAGTGTGGAGAATGATCCACATAGCCACTACAGATACTTTCTATAAAGACACCCATGTCATTGTAGAAGCCTCTGCTTCTTCTGCACTGACTAGGAGAGAAATACAGAAGGACATAGATTTCTAATGAATTGTCATTACGAGAAATACAGAAGGACATAGATTTCTAATGAATTGTCATTACGAGAAATACAGAAGGACATAGATTTCTAATGAATTGTCATTACTTTTTCTCAACCATTTGCATCAACAGGAAAAAAGATGGGTGTTGTGTTGACCCGAGAAAAGTGAGCTATGGTCCAAAGGTCATAGTTATTACAGGTTGATCAGAGTCAGTGACCTCTGTTTTATGAGGTTATCTGATTTCTGTAGTAACTTTCACTTCACTGTAGCTTGCACACTGAGAATTTGGGCATAAACCCGAGCTTTCACTTGTTTCCCTATGGCAATAATGCATTTCTGTGTGTACTGCCTTTACTGTAGGGTCAGGGAATACAGTGAGTAAACCACTTAATGCTTTTGATGTCTAAGGAGGAGAGCAAAATACTTGGCTCAGTGAAGCAGATTTTCAGTTGGGTGACTGACATGGAACATCAAACACATTTTCTACTCAAAACCTGTATTTTCTCGTCTCTTCTCTGTGGATCAGCCAAACATTCTGTTTCACTCAATTTTTAATGCTACTATGATGTCAGATGGGCCTCTGCTAGGGCCTTAGGTGCTAAAGAAAGTCATCTCACAAGGATGATGATACACATAGAAATGAGGGTGCTTTGTCATGGCCTTGACCTCAGAGGGTCTGAGGAGTATCTGAGCAGCTCAGCTCAGCATCCCCATTCAGCTCCTGACAACAAGCCTGTTTGGAATCTGTCCTTTTCAAAGGAGAACGACTGTAAAAATCCCTGCTTTAGAACTAAGTGTCTATTTTATCTCTACTTTAGAAAGAAGAATCTTTGGAGAGCCTGTATTTTCTGATTCTTTATCAGCTGAGCCCCGAGAACAAAAATTGCTGTCAGAAACCTGTACCAAATGTTATAGTCAGGACACTCATATTCAGGGTGGCAAATGGGGTTCTCCTTCTCTTTTGTTTTTTTCCTGGATCCTCAAGTTTCATTCCTTTCCCCTCTTCTCTCAATGATCTTCTACCAGGAAGGAAAGCAGTGGTCTTCAAATGATTTATAGCCTCCTGAGGGGATGCGCTATCTCTACTTTTCTTACACACTCCTGGTTTTCCTGACCCAGTTCCTGATCCTGCTTGAATGGAAGGGCAAGGGAGAATTTATACAGTAAAGGGCAGGGAGTTTCTGGGAGGCCTGAACCTCACAGTCACTTCAAGGAAAGCAAAGGCTTACAGACAACTCTCTCTTCCTACCTCAATCTCCCAACAGCAGTAAGCTGAAGCTGGTCAACTAGAGTTTCTCCTGTACTGGGGTCCTGCCAGGCAGGGGTGCAGGAAGAGCAGCCAAGAGCTGTACAGATGCAAAGCATGGTGGAAAGGATTATGGTGAATAGCATGGCCAAAACGAGTGTGGTGAATGGGGAGGTGTCAGAGGAGGTGGGCTAGGAGAGAGACTGGAAGAAGTCAAGAACTGGTAATAGGGGGAGGTTCTTGAAAACGGGAAAAAGGCCAGTGTGACAGCCACCCTCAAGGCGAAGAAGGAGAATCCAGGGAACTACAGGTCAGTCAGCCTAATCTCTGTCCACAGGAAGATTATGGCACATGCAATGAAAGAGGCTCATGAGACCTGGAGACCAGGAGCAGAAGCATGGGCAGATCCAGAGAGGTGACAGAGCTCCATAGGTGCCACCAGAGGGCACCTCTGCTCCAGCCCCAGGAGGTGGTTTAGAGACTTTTCAGAAGATGGGGGCAGAGGAGAACAGCATCTCTGGGGCCTGCAGTGGGCCAGCCAGGCAGGGACCACAGTGGTATGCACCTGGCTGGGGCAATCTGGCAACTTGTTGGGCCATGAAATGAGCGTCTGCAGATGATGGGAAACCTATTGCCTTGAATGCTGCTACCTGATTGAGCCTATTACCTGAGAGGCCCCCCGGGGTATTTCCAGGTGTGTGAAGCCTTGACCATCTGAAGCAGCACCCTGCACAGCTGCCCTGCACCTTGCCAGCACTGGTGGCAGCTGAATGAGTGAGTCACCAGGGGGTGACAATCTGCTCTCCTGCCTCTGGCTGCTGTATCTTGCTGTATCTTCACTAGAATAACCCCCAGATCCCATGACTGCCAGAATGCCTTCAACTGGGTCAGTCATTGACTGTGCTCAACTGGAGCTGGAAGTGGTTGGAAGATCTGAGGACTTAGTGCTTCCCCCAGGAGCACCTGGTGATGTACCGGTGGCTGATGGTCTCTGCCTCTAGTCAGCTGCAGAAAGTGGTAGAGTTCTTGAGCCCCAGTGGGGAGCAGTTCCAGCTCCTGCCCCAGGGACTGGCCCTTGTCCTTCTGTTCAGGGTGATGTGAGAAGAACATGCCAGGAGTTTCTAACTTTGCCCTATTGATGAGGGCCCAGCTAGTGGTAACTGTCACCCCAATGACATTCAGTGAATTTTTGGTTCAAATCTAGGAAATTCTGTGCAAAATGCTATCTGCTAAGATGTCCTGTTGGCAGTATCAAGCAGTCTAAAGTCAAAAGGAAAGAGTCTTTAGCTCCCCACTGGGAAGGGGGCAGGGAGCAAGGATGGGATGTTGGAGTATTCCAGCACTGACACACCAAATGGTCTCAGGCGAGGAGCCTGTTGTGTGAGCCTGGCCATAAAGCTTTGGATCTAATCTGGCAGCATGTCAGCACGGTCCTACTGAGCAGCATGCATGTGTGAATGGAGATGTTCTCACCAGCAGCCTTTATCTTGCAATGACAGGAGGAAATCCAAGCAGGTCAAAAGAGAGGGGACCCTGAGCTATGTAGGTTGTCTAAGCAATGGGGATCTGTGAATGGAGGTGAATTGTAAATCTGTACTGCAAAGAGAGCTCATGCTTGGTTTTCCGCTTTAGATTTTCTCACTGCGGTCCAAAACTGGGTTTTGAAAATATATGCTCATGTTAAATATGTTGATATATTTATGTTAATATGTCTTTTGTGATTATATCTGAAATGTTCTTGGACCTGTGGTATACTTTGGATTGGCTTGCAGATTTTGGATATAGGATCAATTCCAGATCAGCTGTCATGACCAAAAAAGGGTTGAACTTAGATTGTCACAGAAAGAAGCATGAGAACAAAGACATTAAAGACTTCTTTGTGTTTTTGAAACCCAATATTTGTAATATGCAGAGCAACAAGCCATTTACTAAAATGTAATTACAGTTCAGTTGATTTTCCATCTATTTTTCCATCACACTTTCCCTACCTGCTATATTCCAGTTGCTATATTGATCTCTGTCAACTTCTCAGAGCTATTTACCAATGTTCTGCACTTTAGCATCACATGTAATCACAGACACTCAATAAGATTGAGTTATGCAAACCCTAAACCCTATGGTCTGTCCAAAGGGGCTGGGGGTGGAGATTGTAATGGAAGTACCTTTAAATTGTTGTAACCTGGGATTTCAGTTGCATGTTATAGGAGTTACGATAGCAGGAACCACCTGAACCAATGGAGGACAAGCCTTACAGGAGCCAGTGCAAGGGCAGCAGAGACCCAACCTGCCTGAGCTGGTTTTGGTGCCCAGTAACTCCACACAACACACCACCTCTCGTGTCCTCAGTGACCACCAAACAGATGGAGCACAAAGTCATGGACTAAATGAACTCAGTGGACATTTTGTGGGCATTTGTGAACATTTTACAGACATTTTACAGGGGTGGTCCATAGACTAAGGGAAAGATATCTGTGTATTATAGCAAAGAATGAGAAAAGGGGTGGTGGTTAATGAGGATGTATTGGGTAGTGTGGGACTTGAACGTGACATAAATGGTTTGGAATAAGGAATGGAGAATGTGCTGGTTTTGGCTGAGATAGAGTTATTTTCTTCATAGTAGATGGTATGGGGCTACGTTTTGGATTTGTGAGGAAAACAGCGTGGCTAATGCAGAGATGTTTTTATTATTGCTGAGCAGGGCTTAAACACAGTCAAGGCCTTTTCTGCCTCTCACACCACCCCACCAGCGAGGAGGCTGGGGGTGCACAAGAAGCTGGGAGGGGACACAGCTGGGACAGCTGACCCCAACTGACCAAAGGGATATTCCATGATGTGTGGCGTCATGTTCAGCATATACTGCTGAGGGAAGGAGCAGGAAGGGAGGGATGTTTGGAGTGATGGTGTTTGTCTTCCCAAGTAATCATTACACATGATGGAGCCCTGCTTTCCTGGAGATGGCTGAACACCTGCCTGCCAATGGGAACTGGTGAGTGAATTCCTTGTTTTGCTTGTGTGTGTGGCTTTCACTTTGCCTATTAAACTGTCTTTATCTCAACCCACAAGTTTTCTCACTTTTACCCTTGCAATTCTCTTCCTTGTCCCACTGGGAGTGAATGAGTGAGTGGCTGTGTGGTGCTTAGTTGCTGGGTGGGGTTAAACCACAACACTATATTTTAATGAAAGTTGGAAGCTGAAATACACAAATTTTCACTCACCTGGATGTCCATCCTAAATCCGTTGTACTTACAAAATTGCCATATGTATCTAGTGTTTTGCTCCATGGGCAAATCAAAGTCCTTCCTGGAGCACAGAGGGACTTGAGAATGTGGTGTGCATTGTTAGGATTGGGAGCTGTACTGGATTGGCTTTTCTGAGTTTGGCTTAAGCTTGGCTTCTTCAGCATCTCAGTCATGTTCTTTATTTATTTTTTTTTTATATCTGGAGACAACAAGCTGAATAAACCCAGGTATTTTTTGTTTTCAGAAAAAACAACATCAGGAAAAATATATTTTCTTCTTTCTAAATTTTGCATTAAGATAAAAGGAGAGCCATTTAGTACAAGAGAAAAGAAAGTTACAAGTGTGACAAGGAGGTTATAATTGTTGGCTTTCAGCTGCTGTTGGGAGATCACAGAAAGAAGAGTTCCTTAGAAAGATACCATATCTAAAGAATATGAATAATTCCTAACAGCCTTTGAAGTCTGCAGATTTTCTGGGAGGTTTTCAGGAGTAAGCAACATGACTGCCAGCAGTTCAGCTGCCTGAAAGATGAACATAAACACATTAAAAATTACTCTGAACTGTATCCACGTGAAACGTGCAGAATCTAGTTTGCATTTAGGGAAACCAGTTGTTTCCCAAACTTCGCAAAACCTTTTTATCCCATCAAAGCAGAAAACATAAAACACACCTTTTAACAAACCTATATTATAAAAGCATCTTGTGTGGTAATGAAGAACCTTAATTACAAATGCTAAGGCAAGAGCCTGCTGTTTAATTTCTGACTTTCTATTTGCATAATTCACAAGTTCACTGAGGAATGTGCAGTTTCATTGCTATTCTTCTGAGTCATGCCATGCCTGCTGTTTGCTCTCAACTCGCATAATATATGTTTGTCCCTGGGAATTCATTTAGCTCTCAGAGCTTTAAGTTGAAAATATTGACATTTATGTCTTTTCTCACAGGAAAGAATTTATCATGATTGTTTCATAATATACAGAAATGTTTGTGCTCAGATAAACCATGGGTTTTATTCTGAAGAATTTAAATGAGCTGACTGCGATTTTTTTAAGGATAAATATATATCATCAGAAAGATCCACATGATCAAAATTCAGTTTTGGTGCCACTTTTGAAGAAATTTCCGGGGAAGATCACAGCAGCAGGCATTGATTTCTGCTTAAAACCAGAGAGGGAATGTTGGAATAGCTAATAGAATACTGGTACCTAACTGGAACGAGAGGAATCAAGCTTCTGGTCCTGCTCACATGAAAACATAAGTGGCTGTACAAAGGCAGAATCTCCCAGAGAAGACAGACAGAGGGTTAGAAGTAGCCATGTGGGTATGGCAGTCTCTGCACATAAGAGTGTGGTGGAGCAGTAGCTTGAACATGGAGCTCTGACCTAGCATATTTATGTTAAATCTTCAAGGCCGCACTGAGGGCATATGTCTTGGATAGAAAGTCTTGAGTCCTTCTTTCAGGACCAGCCTATCCAAGACTTCCTCCCACAGCATTATTCCTATCTCCTTTATATCCAAGTTTTGGTTTTTGTATGGACATTCAGAAAAATGCTATCCCATTAATGTCAATCTATCACTCTCTCATGAGAAAGAAAATGTGATGGTAGAGACACACTATGAATTCCTTCTGTGGAGAAGGTGGCTAATTTTCCTTTTTACCCTCCCTCGCTTTATCAAGATAATAAGCCCAAAGATCATCCACACCTTGGAGAACTTGTTCGTTGTTCGTATCTGGGTTTATGAGATCATTTGCACAAGGAGGAAATGAAACCTGTTGGGGTCTGGCTTGGTAGAAGCAAGTGGTAATTTCACTCAAAAAAATGCATTTTGGCTCCCCAAGCAAACACATAAACAATCCAGGAGATCTGAGGAAGGTAATAAGTTGTAGTGCAGAGTGTTGGTGTCTTTGAAGAGAGGCAGGTAACTGGGGATTTGATTCCAGCTTGCTGGGGAAGGGTTTCAGGTTTGGGATGGTTTTTCCTCCTGAACCAGGAGAACAGGCTGTAATGAATAGATGAGCTTGGCCTGAGGTCTGAGCTGCAGCTCAAGACAGGGCTCTGGAAGGAGCTTGCCTTATGGGAGCTGCTGTGTCAAGTACAGACAGGCCATCATCTCTATAGCTTCCTATGAAAAAAAAAGGGAAAATCAAAGCACCTGAGAGAGGAACCTTGTGAAGGATTGAATAGGGTGGCCCTATGCTTTTTGCCTCACATCCCGTAACTTGTCAGCTCTCTAAGATCTCATTGTGGGTCTGTCAAGCAACTGAGGTCCGTTTGCTTCAGATGAGAAATAAGTAATATGCTAGAAATTGTTAGGACTGGAGGTGGTAATACCAGCCTGTAAGAGCAAATCTCATAAGCCTTGAAGTTTCCTGCTAAAGCTCATGCTTTTCTCCTTGCTGAAACCTCCAGTCTGAAACTCGGTAGTTCACAAACAAGCTGTGGAAGAGTGAGCTTGGGAGTTCGCTCTTCGTTGGAACAGCTGCTTTGGCACAAATAGCCCTTGCAAAACTTTTAACTGTCCAGGTGGGCAGGGGCAGATGTCCGGGTGGGCAGGGGGAGACAATCTCTTCCACATGATGACGTTTGGTGACCCATGCAGCAGATGTCCTGTCTGAACCAGACAGGGTGGGCAGTGACTGCAGTCTGGTTGGCCTCCATGGTCCAAGCGTTCCCTTCCACACACGATGTGCCTTGCCCATGTGCCTTCCTTGGGCAGTGCGGGGCAGGAGATGCGGCGGGCTGGCCCCTTTCCTGCCTGGACCCTTCCTCCTGAGATCCTCCATTACATGTTTACTCCAGCGTATGCTCAGGGGCTCTTAGAAATCGATTTTGTTAAACTGGCACAGACTGTGGGGTCGGTACACTCACTCCCAGCACAGACTCAACCATGTGCAGCATTACACTGAAATGGATTTTTTTTCTGCTAGGCCAAAGTTCATTATTTCGCTTTAGAAGAACAGGTGCTCTCTGCAAATGTATTTAATGAAGTACCTTGATTGCTCTGAATTGATTTACATATGGTAATTACCTTGTAATATAATTAGAAGCTCTTATATTTACTTTCCTTAAACTTGCTTCTTTGATGTTGCACTTGGACATCTGTATTGCTTTGTGGGACATAGTCCAAAGTTGCCTGGACCCAGTCCAAGATTACTAATGTGTAGACGTGTTCGCAAATCAGGACTTTTAAAGTTGAGCAAACATGGGGAGAAGGTTTTGGGGTTTTTTTCCCCAGCACTCTGTTTAAAATTTTGGAGTTTAAAACACTGATTTAGTATAGTAATTTTTTGCCAGAATTTTTCAATAATCAATTATAGTAGCAAACATTTCCCCTTTTTCCAGTTAGGTAAAAAACCCTAAATGTTCATCTATAAGATGTATAACCTATGAGACATCACATGTAAGTGGAAATTTTGGGGTCCTCTTGGCTTTAAAAAAAGATCTCTTGGAAAGTCTCAGCCAAATCAAACTATTCAAGTGCACACTGGGACTTTACAGAGAAGAAGCCAGATTTCTACTCACTAAAGTTGCCTCGTCTGAAAACTGGGGTAAATTCTACTGCCATAAGGTGCAGCTTTTTGTCCAAGGCCACTTATTTGTACTGAAGACCAAAATTGTGTTTATAACTCAGCACAAACACAGCATCAATTACAAGCAAGCAAAATGACCCCCTTCTATTTGATAAACCCCAGAAAGTTCCTGAAATATAAAATAAGCATCAGATGAATTTCATTTAAGGAGAAAACTCATACCAAATAAATTTAAAAAAAAAGGCAAAAGAAAATAATAATTGTGCCCTGGAGCAAAACAGACCAAATATATGTACTTTTAAATCAACATTTTCTGAGGACAATTCTGCATACAAAATTCAGCTTTCAATGACTAAATAGATGGAATGAATTCATCTTTGAAGGTCTGAATGGTGGATAACTGCAAGTACTTTTTAGTCATTTCTGGATTCCAAATTTTTGTAGTTTTAGAGAAGATGACAAAATATTGAGTAAGAAAAGATAACACACATATCCTTAAGTCGTGCAAAAAATAGATGTTCAGGTTTTTAGATAAGGAAACCAACCCTTAATTATCCATGTAATCTTAATTCTATTGTCTTGCTCATGTCTGTTTTCAGTGCAACAGTGATGCTGTCTCTGATCTGGGGTACCTATTTTGGAGACATTGCTCCAAATTTTACTATTTTCCTTACATATTGCTATTGATATTCAATTATTTGGAATCATGTGCCTTGTACTGAAATTCCATTGAAAGTGTTTTATAATAAAGTGATGAGCTACTAAATTACCTAAAACCACCTTAATAGTGTTAGGTAATTTTAATACACCTCTTTGCATGTCAACTGCAATATTAAAATAGTTTTCCTTTTATTGCTTTGGCATAATTAAAGTTATACTCCACCCTTTTCTACAAAGTTCACAAAACACGCCCTCTGAAATCCCACAAGGTTTTTCAGCTAAAATAAGAAATCTGAGGCTAAACATTCACAATTTATTTCAGGTAAAAATTAATCCAAATCAGGCATGAGAAACCCAGAAGCTTTTGGGTCAACCAGTTCTACATGCCAACAACCAAATTAGCAACATACCTATTGGAAACATCATCCTTCTGTCCCTGTGGTCAGAGACATACTTTTGATTTTAGGGAGCAAAGGAGTTGTATCCTCTGAGAGCTGACCCTAGCCTACCCAAAAGAAAAGTGGGATGCTCAGAAGGATATTAAAAGCGACAAGTAGAAATGATGACACTAGTGGCTTCAAAAAATTTACAGAAATGGAGTAGAGTGGAAAGCCAGGAAAGGGGGCAGATGCAAGGGGGAGTTGGCCAAAGGGGAGGGATGATGACAGACTGAGTCTGTTATTTTTTAGCAGCAAATAAAAATACAGGGGAGTAGGAGCAGGGTGAGGGATGCAAGGATTAATAGCAAAGAAGCTGGCCTGGATCCTGGTGCTGTGTGAGGAGCCGTGGGTGCTCGGCTCGGTGCAGGGAACACGGCCGTGCCTGCCAGCACCACGCCAGATGAAGCAGATATGGTCGCTCCCACAGAGGAGAGACTTCGGAGCCTTTCTTCTTAGACACAT
>NW_010332360.1:12575-27079 GCF_000700745.2 Antrostomus carolinensis
CAGAAAATTCCTGGAAATTATTCATAATGCTCCAGGCAAAGGCAGCCACAAACTCCAAAACACCATGCTAGGTAAATGGTAAAGAACAAAATTGTATGTGTGAGACTTGTTTTCAGTGATGACAGTGGAAGTATCTGTACATGTAAACCTCCCACCAAGCCTTTGATTTGCAATAACAAGAGCTGGCCCAATTTCCAAGTGTCTTTATTCAAACACTGACTAGAGGCCACAGCCAGAAACCTGGAAAATGAAAACAGAGTTGTTAAACTATATTTCTTCCCTCCCAAGTGATGACTCCATAGATAAGTTTAGGTATGCCGCCTTTTACTGGATGGAGGGAAAGGTATTGGAATAACATACAGAAACAAAAGCCCCAAACCCAGCTCCAAATTACAAGCCCACTAATTAGGCCCTCTCTTTTCAGTGAAGCTGTATGAGAAGCATTAGCTGGGCTCCGCTCCTTTAGCCACCCAAGCCCCAAAGGATGCCTCCTGCTCCCAGGGCAGGTGCTGATACAGAGCCCACCCTGGCACTACAGCTGGCCCCACAGAGCCCAGCTGTTCTGACCCCGTCCCACCATGCCTCTCTGCTAACCCTTCCTGAGACCCTCTCCACTGGTTCCTCACAAGGTACCCTCAGCAGTGGCAACTCCTTAACAAGGCTGCTGCTGCTGGCAGGACCCATGCAAGAGAAGAGGCTGCCTCATCTGCAGCCTCTAGGCTGCAGGCAGAGCATCACTCATCACAGGCACTTTGAACAGGTTTTTCACAACATAAATGTAACATTTGCAATGATTTCAGCTTTCTGACAAGTCTGTTGCTACCAGCAGCACTCCAAATACCAGGTGATGGTAAATGGGGCATGTTTAAGCCTGTCCATTGGTCTCTCCATTGGACTCTCACTTCTGCACTAGATGCCAGCAGAGTACTTGCCTTTCTGGGTTTTTATCTAGCAGTAGTTGTCTGTGGGAGAATACCTTCCTATTTTCCCTTTGGACAACAGGCTTGCATGTCCTAGGATCTTGGGTTTTGTGTTAACATACAGCTAAAAATGCAGCCAAAAGCCTTGAGGATTTACTTTGGGATTTTATTCCACACCCTTTTTTGTCAAACCAAGAGAAGTGATTGGAGGAGTATTGGTGCAAACCTTCAGGAAAAAAACCAAACCAAATAAAACAAAAAGCAGCTGTGTGTTTCAGGTAAAGGAGAAATTTGACTAAAGTGTGTTTTAACAAGTGAATTTGTTGTGCTCATTCCAAACTTTGTCTTCTGTCTTTTTTATTTTTTTTTAACCCCTAAAAATAGAGATGTTCACAGCAGGTTAAAAAAAAAGTGTATAAGTTGCTTGAGACTGTAGGAAATGTATGGCTGCAATGAACTCCAGAGTCCTGAGTCCATTACAAAGGTGATTATATCTTCCACGGAAAGAGACAGTCTCTTCAATATGGGAGATCTAAATGGTTCAGGGTTTGCAGGTCAAACATAATCACAGTGTACAGGCAAAGGCTTGCATTACAGCTGAGCGAGTCCTTTGCTCTCCTTTCACCCTCACCACTCCCAATTAGAAATGCTGCTCATGAAGACAGGATTTGCAGTTGTGAGATGCATGTGGGATCAGATGTCTGCTTCTGCTGGCCCAATATGTTCCACAAGGGACCGCAGCTTGAACAGACCCAAGTTCTAGGGGGACAAGGTAGGAAGATGGTACTTCAGTCTTGTGGGTCTGAGAACAGCACGCCACCCAGGTAGTGTTAGACAAGCTCAAGCAAGATGCCATTCATGTCAAAGTATAAACTGAATCTTTTCAGTAAAGTCTCCCCACTCCCTCCCTTGCAACACAAGCAATCTTTTTAATGGTTTCTTCTACAATCCTGATGCGCAAGGCTACTGACAGGTATGACAGGGTGAACACCCTTGGCCTGGTCGTGAAAAACCTGAATTTTGAGTTGTTTATAGCTCCACAGAGGTGGGACTCATCCTACCTGAGTGATGATGCACTCAGCATAGCAAGCTACACCTGTACTCGGTGGGTAGGCTGCCACTAAACAACGTGGTCAGCACAGTTGATGGCATCTAGGGGACTATCCATTTCATTCTAAAGAAGACGCCCATAGGGTGTGAATCATACCCTAAATCTTGATGACAACTCTGGGACTGTAGACACCTTGCTGACATGTAGACATCCTCATCGTAATTGTCTGAAGTTTGGTGAACTGAATCCAACCATCACCTGTTTTACGTAGTCCTCAGGTTACAGTGATCACTGCCACGCAGAGTACTGCTGAGGATCCACAGAGTGACTTGTTAGTCATATACACTGAGGATCAAAACTTCTTTATTGATCTTTGACTTGAAATGACATTGTCATTTTCTTTGAACTCTTTTCTCTCTTTCATTCCTCCCGCCCAACATGTGTACGCACATAAACCATGTGCACACACAGAGAAAATTAAAGCTATAGTAGACATCAGCCTGAGGGCTAAGCTAATGTTCCTTGCATATAAGGCCATTATGGAAATAGGAATGGAAAATTTGTACGAGTCACCATCAATAACAACCAGCTCAGACTCAAGTGTTTCTAACTTGTTTAAAGCAAGTCTAATCAAAAATAACCTGAAACACTTTTGGACTTGTTGGGAATACTTGTGGGTGTGGCTGTAATATGTTTAATCTGTGCGCTAGAGAGACTTCCATGATTTTTTTATGCTCCAAGTTTATCAGGACAGATTCATCTTAATTCAGCAAAAATTCTATTAAAGACATTTATTATGGACAATAAAAGTGCATGAATATACTATAAGAAAATGCATCTCTGAATTTAACAGTGCATCAGCAAATGTACCACTGATGCTAAATGTCTCGGCTCTAATTGCCGAGGTCCAAAGATTCTGCAGTTTCTTAAGCAGCTGCATCATACACATCATTTGCTTTGTAGTGTACAAGTCTGGAAGGGAAATTTTCCCAGAAAACTGAAGCATGCTGATAATACTACTCAGAAGCCTTGTTTCAACTTCTCTATACCATTTTGTTAGGAATCATGCATATTTAAAGAGATGGAAAAAAAAAAGTGCAATATAGTGTTTGTGCGTATCTTGCTTTCTAAACTCCTTACATAATAAATAAATAAATAAAAGGTGGAGTAAAAGGCAGCTGATGTGAAACCTGCTGCACCCTGCCTCTCTGCATGATCTGTCCCCACCCCTTCCGGCCGGGGTGACTCCTGTGCTAAGCCTCTCCTCCTCACCTCCCAATCCCAAAGTCTGCAGAAGAGTTGAAGAGCACCTGGAAGCTGGATGGACAGCAGCAGGAGCAAAACTGTCAGCAGAACTGGTTTTCTTCTTTTTGTGTTTAGAGAAATCTAGCTGGTATCTCTCTGAGCAGAAGAAACAAGCTGGGCTAAAACAGGATCCCGTACTCCAGGTATGTGATGGCAAACTGGTCCACAATGACTGAGTTGGTGGCAGAGAAAGGCTAACTACTTTTAACTGTGCTGAAAGGGAGAAATCTGAAATTGCTAAGCAATTAGATATAGTTCTTTGAAAAGGCATTCGTCAAAACATTCATCAAAAAACATTCCTTTAGAGAGAGACTTTTTGTTTCAGTAAAAAAATGCACAAAGACGAGTGTTAGGGAGTGGATAAGGTGAAGATAAAGGGTGTCAGCTTCAGGAAAGACTGGATTTCATTTTTAGGGCTTGCTGCAAGCTGTGTCACAGCAATAGTTCTGAAGACACTGGTAACCATTTCATATCCATCACTAGCAAGATCACATTAAAGGACCATAATAATTTCTTATGGTAATGGATTTCCATTCTTTTCCTTGTTTGGTCCATTGGAGCGCTTACCATTAAAATAAACTACTACTGGAGTTTAAAATGTTAGCACTGGACCCAGGAAAATGGTAGAGATGTCACATTTGGCATCACTAGTCCAAGATCCTGCCAAGCAGCATATCACGTGCTCATACTCACTTTCTAAGAAGTGGGGATTATTCTTAGGATTATCTTTGTCCTTGTTTTACCTGATTGGTTATTAAAAGATTTTTAACCCCATGTCCCAAGTAGAAATTTGTTTTTTCCTATTGAAAACTAAGACTCAGGAGGATTTAACCCTGTGATTTGTTGCTGCCTAAAAATGTAGTAGTTTGTGTCCATCCTACCACCCAAGGGACCCCACTTTTGTCTTGTGATAACAGTAAATGACTCTCCTCAGTTTTTATGTTACTTGCATGAAAGCTGAAGGTATTGAGACACACAACGAAGAGCAGAACCACTGGTGAGAAGGAGAAGCTGTAAGAAGGCCTTCTCCTAATGAGCAGAAGGATGAAGAGCAGACTCCTGGATAGCACTCTTTTTCCCCTGTTAGCAGCAGTCAGTTTTTCCCCCATTCCTGGCTTTCTGCCAGGCCCTGCATCTCCTCTGTGCTGGAGCTCAGCAATGAGCAGCGGGGTGTAAAGGCGAGGTACTGCCTGCTTGGAACCGTGCCACAGGCAAAGCAGGAAAAGGAAAAGTGTAATGGCTGAAATTGGTGGGAAGAGGGAATGAGGTGAGACAGGATAGGTAGGAAATATCCTGGCTTGTTGCTTTGCCACACCGCGTTGCCTGGGACAAAGTGGGCGGGAACAAATAAAGCTTCTGACTGAACAGGATCCCATCAAAGACTTCTAAGCAGTTCAGGTGTGGCTGACTATTTACTAACGTTCTCCACAGCCTGGTGCCTGGAGGAGAGCCAGCTGGCTAGGTGTCAATCAAGATAGGCCAAAGAAATGATTTCTGGGAAGCAACCAGTAAGCTGAAGGCAGTAGGCTGCTCACAACTAGTGCAAACCTTAATGCCTCCTAAACGCTACTTCCTTGAAGGGGACACCATAGGTTCTGCCCTTCCGAACAAATCACCTCAGTGGGGTAAGATTGTGGCTGCCATCTCAGATGCCAGCAGTATCAGCTGTCTTTGGGAGTGCCTGTGAATTCTCCAAGCAGTCTCTTGCACTTCAACAAATTTGTTCACCTTAGGTTAAAAAAAGAGGTAGGAAGTACTTTTGCATAAACAGACATCTCTCAAGCACATTCAGGCCTATTATGGGGGGCTTAACTTAGGAGATACTCTCTCATCTGTGTTACAACCGCCACTTTCATACAATGCCAAAACAATTGAGGTTTTAGTCCTGAAGATCAGGCTACTTTCTGCTTCCTAGCACCAACCCTGACATTCAGATGTTGAGAAATGTGGGAGAAGGATTAACAAATGTCATCAGCTCTCAGTTATCAGCACAGGGGATTACTCATGAAGTGAGATCATCCACCTTGTGGCTATTTCTGAACCAGCTTGATTCTAGTAGTAAAGTCACATTTGCCCAGTTCATGTATCTCTACACCACACTCTTATCAGCCAGGAGTTACAGCTGTAATCAAGCATATTTGCTCAAACTTGGTGCTGTCCCTGCCAGATCTGGTGACAGCAGCCCCAGGGTTGGGAGAGGATGAGGAAGAACGGTGTCTCTGCACTATAGATTGGCAAGGCTGATTATCTTAGGTATAAGGCAGTTTAAATGGATATAAAATCTGGATGCTGTTACTGAGCCTGTGTTAATCATGCAAGCTGGGAAGTGTTGTGTAAGGCACAAGCAAGCGGTGAGTGTCTGCAGAATCGACTCTGTTCTGCAGTCTGTGTGCACCATGCTTCCAAATGTGTCTGTATTGCCTAGGCAAAATTTCCCATTACTCAGGAAAACCCAGCTCTCTGCTACTGTGGTTAATGGTGAGCTGAGGAAGGTATACATTTTTAACAGAACTTGCTGCACTTCCACGAAGATTAGATAGTTTTCTGAAGCACATTTTACAACACAAAGAGAAATAATAGGCTGATGTAAAAAAGATGAAATGGAGACAGTCATAATGTATATGCAGGTGTGTGTACTGCATCCCCAAGGACAGTTTCAAAGTCAGTACATGGCTAGGGAATGCTGCTATTAACAATACCCCTGCAGACTTAATTGGAGTCCTTGTACAGCTGCAGTGTAACACTACTTTTAATTACAGGGTCACATTCCGCTTTTTGCATAGAGTCATTCCAAGCTCCTGACACAGGGAGTCAGGACAACTTTTGACTATAATCTCTCTGGCACAGCTACTGGCTCATTGGCTGTAATTGCTAGTTTTGGAGAAGGGACAAAACCAAATACTCTCGCATATTTTGAATGAGATTTGCATATCTGCTTGTTTTCTTGCAATCCCTTTCAAGGGCATATGGGCCCAAGGCATTGGAATCTAATTTACAAATCCATACTGCAGTCCTTCACCAACTGAGGCTCCCAGTTGGTGAAGTCGGCTCCCAGAACAGCTGTGATGCTGCTACCGAAAGCGCAGATTAGCTAGCAGGCACCAGCACTGAGAGAAGCACTGAACACTGTACTCCACTGCAGCAGTTGGTCCTTATCCATCGCATAATTCAGAGAAACCAGCATGGGATTCCTCATGAAGACACCTGTGATGGCCTCATGCCTGGGGAGAGAGTGACACCTGAAGCTGTACTGGCTCAAACCAGTGCTGACAGGGTGGCATGGGAGCAAAACTAATGTGACATGGGAGTCAGGACCTACATGTGCAGGTTTTTTGTAATTTTGTAACTTTGCTTTTGGTATTTCTCTTCATTCTAAGCTTGATAACACATAATGGACTAAAAGCCATTCTACACTAGAACATTGCTTTTGCTTTTTTCTACTTGCTCCTTTCAGACAAGGATGTCAATATTTTTTACAGAAGTTATTGAATTACTTTCTGCAGATCATATTTGCCTTTATTTGCCCTTAAAAATTTGTGTTAACAAATTACTTTTACTTTCTTGCTCTTTTTTATCTTTTTTTTTTAATTTTATTTTTAAGGTTTCCATATGGCTGATCCTTTCCGATATGATACTGGAGAAAGATCTAAATATGAGTGCCTTGGACATGAAGTACAAATTGAGCACATCAAGGCATATGTTTGTAGACCATCCTTTTTCACAGACAAAGCTGTGATTGTGATTCACGATGTATTTGGATGGCTGTTCCCAGACATTAGATACATAGTCGATTTGATTGCAGGTCATGGATACATGTAAGCAACTGTCTTTCCTATCTTCCTCTTACACGCACTGATAGATCTCCAGGCCCAAAGCTAAGCATGGCTTATGATGTTTCCCCCCACACACAGGGCAACCACACCATTTCAGGCTGAGCGAATAAAAATGCTAATGGACAAAATGTTCTCCTGAGGCCACCAAAGCTACTAAAACTGACCCATCAAAAATGGCTACCTGAGCACAAAGCCACAAGGAGAGTCACGAAGTGCCAGTGTTTCTGCTTATGTGGCAGCACGGGGGATTACAGATAACCGTTGTTATCTATAAGTTGTATAAGCTTTTCAGAACCAAACCCTTTGAACAGCTGCTTTAGCTTTTACTATCAGAAATAGACTTGTCTTTATATAGAATCAGGAGGGCTGCTTAATCCCTTTACTTTTGTATTAAGTATGTCTAAGGAAATAATGAGAGTTTATTTGTGGGTTTTTTTCCATAGAAAGACATATACTTTTTATCTCTGCTGACTGCCAGAACAGGATGAGTAGGATGTGATTCAGATAGTAACCATGTTGAGGTGTACTCTGGAGCAGAAAATATATTAGGAGACATTTAGACATCCACAGGTTCTCCTCACCTGGACACGAATGTTGACTTGATTCTGTGTCTTGCACAGAACCATCTGCCCAGACTTCTTCAAGGGGACAGACCCCTGGAAAACTACTGATCACTGGGCTGACTTTGCTGACTGGATGAGACATCATGATCCTATGAAAGTAGACAAGTAAGATGCATGTTTGTACCTGAACTCTAGAGAGCATCCGGCAAATGAGGGGAATTTGTATGAAATGTAAAAAGTGGCACCTCACAGCAGGGCAAGCTGGCTGCGTGCACACAACTGCTTATTCTGGGTGGTTCTTCTATGGTTCTGGGCACTGTCCTGGCTGGGATTTGGAAAGGATCATCTGCTCCATCCATCACTCTGCTTATTGTCCCCATCTTGTTTTCCTGGGCTCTTTTCTAACTATGTCATACTGGCCGCACAGGCTCATAGCCAGTGTTGCACAGGCTATGAAATACCCAGCACTCCCACCCACAAGTGCTGATTCTGCCTCCAGTTCCTCAAGATAAGGAGGAAAACTCTTCCACAACTGCTCATGTTATCTGCCAGCTGCTACTTGCTCATCTTGCTTTCTGCCTTGCAGAGGTGCAGATGACATTCTGAGCAGCACTAGGTAAAAATTTGCAAGATTGCCCAAAACCCAAGATACATCTGATCAACTATACTGTTTTTCTCAATGTGAAATAGAGAGCCCACTATCTGTAGAACCTATCAGTGCCCATAACAAGGCTTCTCTGAATTAGGGGAGGCATTATGGTTTCTTCAGCATCTATCACAACAGCTTAAAACTTCAAAAGATGATAGTGAGGCAGTGATACCCTGTTACTCAGCTATCATCTTGTAAGCCTCAAGTATTCTCCTGACCCTTTCAAGAGATCCCAGCGGTCACAGACTAACTTCAACATCTCTCAGCAAAGCTTTTGACAGTATAGTTGCAGAAGTTGCGAATGAATTTTTTGAAAAGACAAATGACAAACACCTGTGAAAGGTCCTGCTCCAAAGAGTGAACAGATATGTGAACAGTCTTAAACAATTAAGACCACAGGGACATGCCTGTGCTGTCTTTTGAGGTACAGCACCTGTAGCTGCCCTCAATGTCAGATCTGTTGCTCCTTCAGAGTACAAGGATGCAACACACCCATGACTTAGTACCCTTCCAAACAAATCAAATCTGAGGGAGCTCATCTATTCACAGTGCACACGCTACAGACCTAGGATACAATCTCCTGATTGCGTCACTCTCGTACTGCTTTTTTGTCAGTCTAACCAAATCTGTGATGACCATATGAATGTGCATTATATTTGAAAATATAGTTATTAGTATATGCAGTCTGCACTGAAAATTCATTTAAAACTCTGTAGATAATAAAAAAGATAGAAGTATTGAGACCTAAGAAGTTTGCAATTAAAAAAAAAAATTACCTGCTCTGGCCTACATTAAAAACAATTTGCATGTTTTTTGCATTATACTTCATGCAATACCTGTTTTTTAAAAACATTATAGTTAACTGACAGTTTAATTTTGAGTAATTGCTACTTTAGTATAGTATTATTGCATGTGGGCTTGGTAGGATATTTTAATATTAACTCATGCAACAGGAATGGCATACTCAAGATAAATCTTTATCTTAATAGGTGGACTCTGTAGAGATAGCACAGCGAAGCTTATCTCTTCCTACAATCCATAATGCAAGATGTTGTTCTACTTGCAGATATCTCTTGTCTTTAGTTGTCCTGTCCTAGACAAAGTGATTCAATTAAAAATTTGCTTTTTTTGAAAACAAAGGAGCAGGTCACAATTCAGGTAAGTATTTAAGTACCTACACCTGTGCTTCCCTAAACTAGAACCACAGATATCAACTCCCATTTAAGAACAGAAGCCACTGCTCGGGGCTGAAATATGTTTTTTAAGTATTCTCTGTTTTAAATGATTGGGGGTGCAGATGCAGAAAAATTCATGCATCTTTTAAAATTTGCTTCTTAAATTGTCAAATACTGATTCTGCAATAGATTCCTTAGCTTACTTTTGTTTATATGTCTTAGGGAAGCTGATGTTGTCTTGAAGTATCTAAAGGAACAATGCGGTGCAAAGAAGATTGGTATCGTTGGGTTTTCCTGGGGTGGAATGGCAGTACACCACTTGATGCTGAAAAATCCTCAATTAGCCGCTGGGGTGTCCCTCTATGGTAGTGTAGAACACATGAAAACTTATTTGGGCTCACACAACTATGCATAGTTTGTAAGTCTAGTTGTTGCTTTGTAACAATTTCTGCAAATACTCAAAGGTGAGTTGCAGATTTTAATTATGATTATTCCAGCAATACGCTATATTGTTATCAAAATTTAAGAATGGTGGAAACCAGAAAAAAAAAAGTTTCCTTTTGCACAGAAATTTTATAATCTTTTTTTTTTTTAGTACTTGGAGAGTGGGGAAATACATTTTCTGAATACTTTTTTCTCCATTGGAAAAGAAACTGTCCTGAGCTAAAATAACTATTTAATGAGTAAACCTAAATAGAAATTTTGTCTTTTAATTTGCCATTTATCTTGCAAGAATGTTAACCTCACTAACAGACTGTTTCTGAAATACATTATAGGAATAATTAGGGACTCTGAAGAAAGATACGATTTACTAAACCCCACATTCTTCATTTTTGGTGAGAAAGACCACACTATTTCTTGTGATCAGGTAAGCTTTTGTACTGGAAATGCTTTTTCTTTTCCCATAGTTCTTTTATCCCACACAGAAACCCCAGCTTGTTAGAAACCATTTTCAGATACAAAAACCCAGGTGGGCTGCATTATTTTGCTTATATTTCAACTGCCCCTATATCTTGCTTAGGTTACTCAAAGCTTCTTTTTGAGGTGAGAAATGCAGTAAAGACCAGACATTGGTCTCTGAGTGGCTGGACAAGCAGAGTGTGAAACCAGGCAGGGAGATCCAACTGGTATGAGCCTGACATCTCAAAAACTTGGATACTACTGCTGTGGTTCAGAGAACAGGTAGTTACACCAATGAATTTGGACTTTGAATGGAAAAAAAGAATTTCAGCCTAGTAACGAAACTTTCTAATGGTGTGAACCAATGACTAAGTGCTTTTGGTACAAGAAGTCAAAATGAACTGTGTCAGAAGACTGAGCGTGAATTTTACCTAAGACAATGACAACTTCTGGACTCTGTTTTGACTCCTGGCTGCCATCTATATTCTGAAATAACCCCTATTGTAAGCATCTCCGAGAGGCTGGAAAAATATATGGGTAGGAAACTGGTGCCCTCTTCTGTGCACACCTTCTTTCTCTTCAGTGACAAGGACATCATACTGCCTCTAGCATAGTTTGTTGTGCAGGAGTAGGGTCTAGCTGGGGAACTGGCAGTGTGCTCTGGGAATGCAGAAGCCAATCAGTATTTAATTCTAATGGTGTTATGCAGCATGTTGATCTGTACCTCAAATATGTGTCTCCTCTGCACAGGAAAACAAATTCTTCACTCCTTGTCCCCTTTTTACGGTGAAAGTGTCTTTTTCGCAGGGTCACAATTTTCATAAATACATTTTTTCTATCACGCGTTACACATCGAAGCAATACCTTTTTCTCCTGAAGCTTTCTCTCTGCGCTGCCTGTGCAGATTGTGTAAGAAAAAATCCTGCATTTAAAAAAAAAAATAATTCTCAAACACATTGTTTCCTGCACTGAGCAACAGAGGACTCTGTGGGGAAAAAGAAAGGTGGACATGAAAAAAATTACAGTACTTTCTCTAATCTGCACAATGGGTAGAATTAAGCTTGCAGGGGTAAAATAAATGTTCATTCTCCTATTTTCTGATTTTTTAATGGAAATGAGGACAAAAATGTGTCTACACATGTATACAGGTACATAACAATATGATTAGTACTCTGTATGTAAGCATGTGTGTACTTATCACCAAAAGATTATGCAGGAGCAGTGTCTTTCTGTTATAAAGTAAACAAACAAACTCCCCCCCCCTTCTGTTTCCTTAAACTCTCTTACTAAACCTATCAAAATATTTTGGACTAAGAACCACTGAGGTTTAGGGAATATGTTCTCTCAAGATCAGAGCTTAAAATTAAGTTATGAGCCACAGATTTAGACTAGTTATAAGGAATAAATTTTTCACAATGAGGGTGGTGAATCACTGGCCCAGGTTGCCCAGAGAGGTGGTAGAAGCCCCGTGCCTGGAAACACTCAAGGTCAGGCTGGACGGCGCTCTGAGCAACCTGATCTAGTTGAAGATGTCCCGCCTCACTGCAGGGGAGTTGGACTAGATGACCTTTAAAGGTCCCTTCCAACCCAAACCATTCTATGATTCTATGAATAGAAGTGTACCTGTTCCTTTATGGCAATGAGATTTACCAAACTATCTCTGCAGTAACTGTTGAGGTTCTCAGACTGACCTATCCTTTTAAAAAACATTTCAGTCTTACATTCCGAAGAGGGATTTTCTCATCTGATGAGCAACGGAACCTGCTTCAACTGTGACAGTTGAGAAAAGACAAAGACGTAGTGATATGAGAAATGGCAAGTTTGGCAAACTTAATAAAAGTCACATTATAATGGAATAATGCTTTATTTTACAGATTACCTTACTGGAAGAGAAGTTGAAAGAGTACTGTAAAGTTGCATACAAAATTAAAGTTTATCCTGGACAAGTTCATGGGTTTGCACAGTTGAAGCCAGAAGATATGAAACCTGATGATAAACCTTATATTGAAGAAGCTAGAAGGGATATGATTGATTGGATCAAAATGTTTATTTGACAAAAGTATGAAGTAACACTAGGCTTCAAGATTAGTATTTGATTTAATTAAATTTTAGATAAGAAAATGGTCAAGGGAAAACTATCTGGTTTGGAAAATTGTCACAAACTAAAATAGGAAAAATTTAATTTATAGACCTTAGTTATTTTTTACAAGATTTACACAAGATTGTGAAATCAAAGTGGACTAAGGGATGATTAGGCATTAAAAGTTGTTTGAATTTATCTTGCTTTGTATTTGCTTCATTATTCTGCATTATGACATCAATAGTAATGACACTGTTTATCCATTTGTCTATGCTAGTGAGCATGACTTCGTCTTGACTTTACCTGAGTAGTTTCAGGATTTATTTTGGTATGATGATGGGTGGTCATAGGCATTAACATGGAAATACCCCCGTTTTGCATACAGACTCTTTTTTTATTAGCTAAAAATAATTCGACTCTGATGTACTGCTGTACTGAGCAGAATTTCCCATGCGTGAAACAAACCTTTGGCTGTGTTGATGAGTTAGGAAGGAATGATGTTGTTAGGTGGCAACCTCCAGGTAGTCCCTTGGCAATGTTAAGAAGGGCACTTCTAGTATTCCTTCATCAACATCAAGGAAAAACATAGCCCGTCCATCCTGGCTGTGGAAGTAACTCAGGTATGAGCACTATGGGAACAGTGGGTTTATTGTTTCTCCCCTTTATCGCCCTTATCTCCTCACAGATATACAACATATAAACAGAAATAAACATCCCTGTTTACCCTTACTGCACTGGTTCCAGTTTTGCTAACCTTATGACTTTTTTTTTTTTCTTTTCTATTTTTTTTATTTAATTGCTTTGGTAATGACTTGGTGTCCTGGTTTTTAGCTGAAACAGAGCTGGGTTTCTTTTTCAGTAGTTAGATAGAGATCCTCTAAGGGACTAATGTCCCTTTTTACTTTCTACAACATCTGTCAGTTCCTCACACTGTTGCCTTGTTAATGTAGTCATAAATGAAGGCCAGCTATCTGCATGGATATTACTTTCCCTTTGGTATCAGGAGTGTTTGGCAGTTTCACACATTGCTATCTTATCACAGTAACTGTATGGTCACGGTATGCTGGTTGTCTGTGTACCTCAACACAGCTGTGAGAAGTCATGAAGTCAGAGGCACTGTACAAATGGCCCGTTATTCATTGCTCTGGTCCACCAGTCCGTATTTGTGTGGCCAGTCAGCACGTCTGCCTTTGCCTTTTGGGCAGCTGTATCAATGGAGGTACGGCTACAGACAAGGTGATAGAGGATGTTTAATAGTTACAGACAATTAAACTTGAAGTGGAAAATATAAGCATTGTGTTAGAAGGACATGGAGGCACTGGAGTGTGTCCAGGGAAGGGCAGCAAAGCTGGTGAAGGGTCTAGAGCACAAGGCTTATGAGGAGCAGCTGAGGGAACTGGGGTTGTTTAGCCTGGAGAAAAAGTGGCTGAAGGGAGACCTCATTGCTCTCTACAACTACCTGAAAGGCCGGTGTAGTGAGGTGGGGGTTGGTCTGTTCAACCAAGTAACAAGTGATAGAACAAGAGGAAATGACCTCAAGTTGTGTCAAAGGAAGTTTAGGTTGGATATGAGGAAGAATTTATTTCCTGAAAGGGTTCTCAGGCATTGGAACCAGTTGCCCAGGGCAGTGGTGGAGTCCCCCATCCCTGGAAGTATTTAAGAGTTGTGCAGACATAGTGCTGAGGGACATGGTTTAGTCGGGGACTTGTCAGTGTGAGGTTAATGACGGGACTCCATGATCTTAAAGGTCTTTTCCAATTGAGGCAATTCTGTGTGATTGTGTGTTACAGCCGAGAGATGCCCTGTCATGAGCACACGGGTATCCCCAGGGGCTGACCTTCTCACTGGGGTGCTGCGCTTCTGCAAAGCTGGCAACAGCAGCCCCCTTCTCCACAACCACAGCCCAGCATCCTGCTCTGCGCACCAACCTGCCCAAATAAATTTCCTCTGACACTGAGACAGAAGGAGAAAACAAAAATATATGTGGGGTTTTGTTGTTGTTTGGGGTTTTTTGTTGTGGGGTTTTGT
>NW_010332361.1:0-63573 GCF_000700745.2 Antrostomus carolinensis
TTGAGTACTGTGTTCAGTTTTGGGCCCCCCAATACAAAAGGGACATCGAGGCTCTGGATCATGTCCAAAGAAAGTCAACAAAGCTGGTGAAGGGCTTGGAGAACAAGTCTTATGAGGAGCAGCTGAGGGAACTGCCGTTGTTTAGTCTGGAGAAAAGGAGGCTGAGGGGAAACCTTACTGCTCTCTACAACTACTTAAAGGGAGGTTGTAGAGAGGTGGGTGTTGGTCTCTTCTCTTGGGTAACAGGTGACAGAACGAGAAGAAATGGCTGCAAGTTGGACCAGGGGAGGTTTAGGTTAGATATTAGGAAAAATTTCTTCACCAAGAGAGTTGTCAAGCATTGGAACAGGCTGCCCAGGGAAGTGGTGGAGTCACCATCCCTGGTGGTATTTAAAAGATAGGCAGATGAGGTGCTTAGGGACATTGTTTAGAGATGGGATTGGTAGTGATAGGTTAATGGTTGGACTCAATGATCTTAAAGACCTTTTCCAACCACTTTGATTCTATGATTTGCAGTAGAAAACAAATATGAGGCAAATAAAATACTTCTCTGCACAAATTATTTCATACTGGTATGGAACAAAAACTATTCCTTTTACAAAATCTGTTTGTTTATATTCTTTGCCAAGAAAATTAAAATCAGTGGATTTAGTTTTCTGATTAAGAAAATCTGACTAATTTGAGTGTGAAAATTACTAAAGGGGCATACTTTTTAAATACACTAGGTAGCTAAATCAGTGATTTTGCTTATGAAATATTGCTGAAATATTTGTATCTGTGTCCATGATATATGCCTGTCTGAAAGTAAACTATTGTAATTTTCATGCTAAACAAGAAAAAAAGCATGTGTGAACTTTCTAAGCTAGAACTGCCTGTTAGGTATCTCTGTGTTGATCATACTTGAACAGGAAATCGTGACACTTAAAACTGCTAAGTGAACACGTAGGGAGTATTACACTGTATATGCAATGAAACACACATTGTTTATTTTGTGTAGCATTTTCCTGCTCCCTTAAATATATACAAGATGGAAATTCACAGACTTTTTCTAACCTTTAGCTGCTATCCTTGCACAGAAACTACAAAACAAAAACTGATGGACTAGTAAACCACTTGATTTAATTTTATTTCATCGAACACTGATCACATTTCCGGTAGACAATAAATATAATGCACTGTTGACAGATGTGTAGAAATGTATATACAGTTAGATGAAGAAATCTGGGTCAAGGCAGTTCAAATCTCAGTTTATGCCTTTGCATTTCCTTGAATATGGCTATAAAATTCTTACCTACTGATGCATGACCTCCTACAATAGCAGTTTTCCACTGCCCATCCAGACTGCTGCTGGGAAGGCTGCCCTGCCAGTGGAGTGTTGGTGCATTTCAGGCTTGATGTGAGCATTTACTGAAGTACATGAGATTCTTTGCCTGAGGTTCATTTGCCTTTAAGTAGGGCTGTGGTACATTTTCCCAGTTGCCATGTAGTATTTCCTATATTTCCTGGAAGATATTCAAGACAGGTGAGCTCTAAATCTGTGTCTTGAGTTAAAGGAATGCAGTGAGAGGCAAGCTAAAGCATCCAGGAGATCAATGGAATTAGGAGCACAAAATGGAAGACAGTTTTGCTCTGTGTTTTGTTGGGGTTTTTTTTCTCTTTCTTATGTTGGAGGAAAAAAAAAATAGCTTCAGACAGCAGGCCTATATTTCATGGAAAGATGGTGGGGCTTTTTTTGCATTTTTTTTCCTCCAGAGAAGGATGAGAGGAGCACAGAATATAGACACTTTCAAAGTGAAACTTGCAATAAATACCTAAGATGCTGGGTCTTGCCTTAACAATTTGCCATTGCTCTTCCTGCCCAGACTATCAACATACAGGAGTGGTTATTCTTACTGAACTATCCCAACTCTTCATCTCTTTCTGAGCCATTTCAATCTTCTACAATGCAGTTGGGCTTTTATGGTTCTGTAAGACAATATTTCTGTTGGCCTTTGTAGTATACATATGGTAAATGATTCTCTGGTCACAGATGGGCTGGCAATTTTGCTCATACATAGCAAAAATGTTTCTTTGGGGAAAAAATCTGTGTAATGAATTTATAAATGAAGCAAGGAAAAGGTGAGCACACACTGCAAATTGGACTGTAATTACCGGTCTAACAAGAAATGTTCCTTGTCTGCTTTGTCTGAGAAAAGCAATCTGTTGTCACTGAGTTAAAGCTTTCCATAGTCCCCCAGTATAACTGTAACACTGAAATCCATTGCAGTCTAAATGCACTTGAAATCTTACAAGTTTCCTAGAAATTACTCAGAAGACAAAAATACTCAAGTGAGATAGTAAGAATATATGCATTTGAAAGAGTGAAGAATCTTCCAAATGTAGGTGAAAGTTCTGTTCATTCACCTGTATGGTCTGTTCCTATGATTTAGTGTGGATGCAGTGACTACTGGTGGTTGGAACACAGATAATGGGAGGCAGAAGTTCCTATTCTGGCTTTTTGTGTAGTGGCTGACTTAATTTCTCTGTTTTATTCTAAGAAATAACCATATACATGCATTTATCCATTTATCCCTTGATCTGTCCATCCATATATATGCACTGCATCATGCACATCTTTTTTAAGCTCTTTAAGCGCTTTCATAAGCCTGTGTCATTTACTTCATAATACCCAAAGGAAAAGTGAAAAATACTGACCTTGTTGCTTTTCACATCAAATTATTAGCTACTTTCTTTCATTTGGTAAAAAGCAAAGAAGATCTTAAAGGAACCTGTATTGATTTGTTAATCTGGCTACATTGCAAACTCTCCATGTAAAAAAAGTTGTTATAGAAAAAAGAGACTGTTATGGATAGTATCGCAATGCATTTAAATACTGTCACCTTCTTCTTTAACAGATCTATGGAAATGCAAGATCTAGCCAGTCCTCATAATCTTGTTGGAAGCAGTGATGCACCAGGTAGTTCCAAACTGGATAAACCTAATCTCAGCAGTACATCAGTTACAACAAATGGAACAGGAGGTAAGTATAAAACACTGCTGGCATGTCATAGAAAGTTTCAGCTAGTTTTTAGTCATATGCATTTTTTAACATAATTTCAAGGATGAGCATAAACCCATTTATAAACCCAGCAAGAATTATGAAAAAATGTCAATCATGCCAGTGTAAATCTACTAATTCCAACAGCATTTCTTCAGTTTGCACCAACTGAAGAGGCAGAACTGTGCAAAGGTGAAACAAGGAAAATCTTGGAATGATTGATTTGAACAAAGTGTTAAAGGTTTGGTTATACCTGTTGGTAACCTGAAATAGATTGCATTTTCCACGTCATACTTCTTTGCTGAGTAATAATTTACTCCTCTTATACCCCTATACCTAACGCATTTAGGTTAATTCAAAATCCCTGTCAAAAGAAGTGCACCAAAATTAGGCTTAGGTATTATTTTTTTTTACATGATGAATGTGCTAATTCCATTTTTTGGCAGGTAATGAAAGAGATTTTTAGATGTTCCTCAAAGTAACTGGTTATTACTGCTGTATCTATTAGTATAGGGACAGCACTACCATGCAGCTGCACCGCCAATATTCCAATGCTTTCAGATAATAGATGAGCTGGAGCAGTAGGAGGCAGGGTACCGTATTCTGAGATGGAGTCCTGTTCCCATTAGTGTCCATGAGAGTGACACCATGGATATGAGTTGAGCTAGAGTTTCAGCCCTCTTTTTTGGAGTTTATACATTGCTGTCTATTTTAACAGTTGACACCAAGATTTTTTATTTTTTTTTTATGGCCACATTGTAAAGCATTTATTCACTTAACCCTATTTAAAGAAAAAAAAAACATCTATCAATGTCAATGAAAAGTGTATGTACCTGCGAGATCAACAAGCTCTGCATAGAAGGGCTCAGCTGTTAAGGTTCAACTTAGTTATTTTTTTAAAGAAAATCCTTATTCCAACATAAAGAAAAGAGTAAACTTCCAGCATATGATTAAAAACCACTAAAAACTAGATGCCTCTATATTATATTTGCATGAATAAACCAGTTAAACTAACACTCATAAGAACAACACAATGCAGTTAAAAGGCTTGGCTCAAAGTGTGAGAACATTTACTTGCCTTCAACACTGTTCAAGTGCCTTGAACAGACATTGGGACAATGAACTGTTATACCATTCCTGTTCTCAGGAGACAACATGACTGTGTTAAATACTGCAGACTGGTTGCTGAGTTGCAGCACTCCCTCTTCTGCAACAAGTATGAGAGACCCTGGTACAGTGCATGCGTGTGGTGGTGTGTCTCCATGACTGCTGTGTAACATCTCTTGGTTTGCTCTGCTCTTTTGTTATGTGGTTTGAACATTTTATTGGGGTTTCCCCACCCCATCCTTTTTTTCCACCCCTTCTCAGAGGCCTTTCCCACAGACAGAAAACTGGTAGGAAGTTGCAATAGTTATCTTACCATACTTTGAAATTCATTGGATGAGCAAGGAGATTTTAAGCCACTTAAAATTAGATTAACTGTCTGTGTTCTCTGAGACACTTGGGAGAGTCCCATCAGCATTGCTGGGAACTGCCGGTAGTCAGCATTGCTGGAAGTCAGACCAATGGATTTTCCACAGAATGCCCATTTGATTTTCTTTTATTTTTAGATAAAACATTGCATGATTACCTGACCACAAATCAAGGTTGACATTATTGTTACTACTCCTACTACTACTTTAATTATTAATTAAAGTTTATGTCTAGTGTGCTACTGCATGTAACTTGCTGCTTTACAAACATTTGTCCAAATTTTCCAAGCTGTTGTTTTCGTTTATGAGTTTCCTGTCATATATTCTTAATTGTTATGATTTATAATGAATAATAATTATATATGTGACAGTGTTGCAGTACATGTGGGATTAATCATAGGTGTAAACATGTGTCACCATGACTTTCTACAAGCCATTACACAGGTGCTTAAGCAGTTCAGTTTTGGACTAAAGTTAGGAAGAATTCAAAAGTTTCCTTTTAAAAAAACCCTCAGAATTAGGTTTCCATTTGTAAACCTCATATCCAGAGAGAATATAGCCAAAAAAAGTTCAGACTTGAGCACAAAAAATAATTTGCACTGGAATAACTGATTCCATGTGAATGCTCCTACTCAGTTACATTAATTTAAGTTTAAGGAAGGACTGAGCTAATTTAGTCTGTCACCTCAGTTTAACCGTTCAGCACGTTCAGATAAATGTGGAATGTAATAATTTAAGTACTAATTATCAGTAGTGAGGAAATGTAATGTGAAAGTCCTTCCATTACTTGCATTAAATCTGATTTTCCATAGGCAGTAGAATATTTAGATCTGTGTTTCTAGTTGAGTATATTCCTACAAAAACCCTTAAGGCTTGCTAAGAAAGAGGAAAATTGTTCCTATGACAAGCTGTGTGGTGTAATTGTTTTACATGAGCTTTTAGTCAGACTTGTTTGCTCTAATAGCCATTGCACTTGCTTGTCCTGCTTCACGAATAGCGGTAGCATTTCTTATCCCTAACACTCCGTGTTCATTTTCAGCCCTTAACATAGGGAAGTTCTTTAGGAAAAAAAGAAAAAAAATAGGTTGGCAGAGCAGTAGTCATGTTGGTCTGCTAAGTCCTTTCATCAAGTCAAGAACTTATATTGTAGAAGCTGTTGCCTGTTGGGAGCTGCATTCTGAGTTCATATCAGAATAATGAAGTTTGGAAGGGATCCCTGGAGGTCAGCTAGGCCAACCCAGTCTCAGAGCAGGTCCAACTTTGCTGTTAGATCATGTTGCACAAGGCAGTGTCTAGTTAAGTGTTGAATATCTCCAAGGTGGAGATGCCACAGCCTCTCTGGGCTCCTGTCCCAGGGCCTGACTACTCTCACAGTGAAGAATTTTCCTCTTACATCTACTTGGATTTTTCCCTTGCTGCAGCTTGTGTCTGTTGCCTCCTGTCGTTTCACAGGGCACCTTTTGAGAAGAGTGTACCTTTGTTCCTTATCATCTTTGCACCTTCCCATTAGATAGCTGCAGGCAGCAGTTAGCTCTCCCCTCAGTCTTTCCTTCCAAGGACATAACAAGCCCAGCTTCTTCTGCCTGTCTTTGTACATCGTATGCCCCAGCCCCTGACTGTTTTGGTAGCTGTGCTCTGTGAGCATGTACAGTATTCACTGTATTTCCAGCTTGAGATTGCTTTTCATTTTGTTTCTACTCTTTCAATATGTAAAAAAAAAAAAACCAACAACAAAAAACCCCAAACCCCAACTAGTCCACACTTTAAAAAAATTCATCTAAAGTGCTGGTTCAAACTCGTTGCCACAATAGTATCAGAACTACACATCATCTCGCATGTGGGAAACATAGGGATGATTCTGTGTTTTTAATTGCTGTCAGCTTTTATTTTGATTTCGACTTTAAATGTTCCTGGGTTTTTGATCTGGTGTTAGAATTCTTTTTTTTTTCTTTTTTCTTTTTTTTTTTTTAGTTAGCTTTGTGCTTTTTCCTGCCTTGGTTTAATTACATGCAACATAAAAAAAGAAAGGTAATAGTCCAAATGTCTAGCTGCACTGAGGAAAGACCTTGATTAATTCCTTACTGTGATAAAATCTGAATGTAACAAAGTAGAACTGTTTAAAATCAAGCACATACAAAAATATGTTCTACATGTATTTTTCAACAAAATACAGTGCCAATATGATGTTTTTCCTCAAGTTAAGTACATGAGAGAGTTTCTTTTGGTTTAGATCCTTTTCTGCTTGACAGGGAGAGAAAAAGATGGTGACTGGTGCTGGTGGAAGTGCACTGCAGCTGGTATTAACCAGAACTAGACACAACTCTAAAGTAAACATTTCAATTCATTACTGACATTTTCGTTAAATAAAACAGTTAGGCACGTACTGGAGTGTCTTTCTGGATGCAATACTGAACATAGGCTTGTAGCACGATATGGACAATAATGCAATATCTTCTTGAATAAAAACATATAAAGATACTAAAATGTAGGATATTTCTTGTTGGTAAATGTCTGTACTCTGCAGAGAAGAGAGACATACATCTTATAAAGTAAATATGACCAAAGAACTTCAGAGAGGAAAATACAAATTTTTCCAGCTTATGATTTTTCATTCTCCTACTGCAGTGCCTGCAGACATTTGTATATAGTAATCAGTAATTTAGTTACTTTTCATGCTTCAGGCAACAATACATGTTCTACACGACTGAGAAGCCTGAGGTTGAGCGGAGGCAATTGTTTTGTGACAAATGACCCTTTAGCTTTTTCTGGATGTATATTTTATTGATCTGATGAAAATAAAATCACACCTTTCTCATCTAAATAGAGAAATGGGAATGGTTGATTGCTCTTATGAATGGCTTTGTTCATTTTGTGTAATTTTTGTAACGGCTTTTTTTTTTTTTTTTTTTAAATCGGAACATAGTAGCCTGCAAAATGGCAAGGAGTGCACTGCAACTTGAAAAAAAATGGCTAAAATTCTTCCCTGATAATTTAATATTGAATTAATATCCTGCTGCTTGCAGGGAGGATATATGAGTGTGACAGTTCTATTCAAGAGAAATTATAATTAAGTCTACATTTAAAAGACACACATTTACATATTTTTTAATCTCTCACAGTAAATGGAAAGATACAACTGTATAACTTGTCTAAGAAAATGTTTCTTGGTTTCCTTAGCACTGGGGCTCCTGTGACACTGCGGGATACTCTCCCAGTCACAGAGACAAATAGATCCCTATTTCTCTAATGTTCTCTACTTGACAGATGTACCTTTGAATTCAGCGTAGGTCACTTGTGCAATTGTAGTCATCTGCAGCATCCCATGTGACTTACTGAAGTAAGATGCCTGACGCAGTGTGACTGGAAATCAGGTGTGATATCATAGGAGAGGTAACTCACACAGTGTTGATAGCTGTGCAGTTTCCAGTGAGATCCTCTTTGTGCTCATAGACACAGAGAGGAATAGCAACATGGTTCTGTGCGTGTTGTTTTCCTGTGAGAAAATAAAATCCTTTATTTAGCTCATCTGTTGCCTTTTCTTCTACAGACTGTAAGAGGGATGGTGAACTTGAGGGCAGCTCAGGCTGTATTTGGACTGAATCACCCTCTGGAAGTACTTCTCTTTCTCAACTGGACATAAAGGGAGATTTGTATGCACCTAATTTATATGCTTAAATAAGGTGACTTGAATCTGAGCCATAGTTTGTAAGTACACTGCCAGCTCAGAACATGAAACTTCCCTCCTCCCCTTACTATTGCCAGTGAAGTCAAACATGGATGCGATGATGTTGACAGACAAGAGCTTTGGTCAGCTTAGCTGATGTCCCTCAGAGGCGTCAGATGACTAGCTGGCAGAAAATGCCTTTGCTTAGCATATGTCACCATCCCTCGAGGTATTTAAAAGACATGTAGATGTGGTGCTTAGGGATATGGTTTAGCAGTGGCCTTGGCAGTATTAGGTTTTCTGTTGGACTTGCTGATCTTAAAGGTCTTTTCCAACCAAAACAATTCTATGATTCCGTGTTAGACCTGCTGGGAGGGCTCTGCCAGCCCAGGTCTTAAAGCAAAGGCTCCTCCACAAATCCCAGACTGTGTCCTTGGAATTTCCATACCTGGCGTACAACCTTGGTAGTGACCCATGCAGGTCCTCATTGCCACATTGCTCTGCGCCCCTGCACAGCAACCAGTGCTGGGATATCTATAACCAAGTTGCTGATATATATGTGATAAATGCTCACACACATCTCTAACTGAGCTTTGCAAAACAATTGTGATAATATGTTGATGGTTTCCACATTAGCCATTCAAACATCTAATAAAAGGTGCAGTGTATTCTGTACTGCTCTTTCTTACCACATCAATTAGAAGGGTGATTCCCAATACCACTACAAAAGTCCATGCCAGATGGTCTGTTCAGTTAACATATTAAACTATAAAATGTAGATTGCCTCCATGGTGCTTTCAGTTATAGCTTGGATGGGAAGAGTGCATGATGATTCATAAGAAAAAATTTGAGTTCAGAGTGGACCCAAATGTTTGGTAACCCCTGAGTTAGAAGCTGATTTGTTGTGGCTGTCGTTTGTGTCCTAATCTAGTTCTTTTGCTTTTTTTCCTTTTAAACTTCTTCATTTATGGAAAATTGCTTGCTGGTGACCTAGCTCAAAAAGCCCAAACAGACTCTGTAAAAGGGGAAGGAGAAAGGCAGAATGCTGGCACTGTGAAAGTAATTTGCTTCTATATGAGCATGAAACCATATTATTATTATTGTTTCACTTGTCAGGCAAAACTATTTTTGTTATGTGCTACACCCCTTGACAGCTAACGTTTCCTTCCTCTCTGCTGCTCTTAGGGAATTGTTAGAATCAATTAGATTTAGGTTGAAATCTCCCCAGAAGATATTCCAGTTACTAAACCAATAGATAGACCAATGCACAGATAAAAAGCTATGTAGATGCATGGCTGTTCCAGATGGAGCAAGTGTAGATTATCTCAATACGGTGCTAGAGCGAAGGTCGAAGCTGTTGCACCGCATGCGTGTTCTAGCTGGACTACTGCTAGGGAGACTGGCATGAAGACTCCAGTATAAATTTAGAAGTAAAATCTCATGTCTACTTATTCTTCTATGTAGTGTCTCTTCTTGCAGTCAAAACGGAACCCATGAACAGCAGTGAAACAACAACAACAACTGGAGATGGATCTCTTGACACTTTTACTGGGTCAGGTAAAGCCATAATAAGATTATGTATTGTTAGATGCACATTAATGTACCATTTTATAACCTTCACTAATGAACATTTCACTGCATGCAAAGCATTCTTTAAAAACTCTACAATAACGTAACATTTTAATAACTAATAAAAATAATAATAGCTTTTTCATTTTTGTATATTAAAATCTACAATTTTAATGAGCTATGATCTTAAAGAAGCTTTAGTGATGCCTAAGATGATTACTGTATGCAAAAATCTTATAGTAATGATGTTATCATTGTACTGTGGATTTTTCTGTGTTAGTCTTGTACAATCAGAAAAAAATGCATTGTATTTGTAACAGCTGTTTTAATTTGTAAAATTTAAAATCTTAAGGGTTATATTTCAATGATAATCTTTTTATTCCTATAAACAGTGTGTTAGTTTAAACACTGATCAGATTGCCATAAACTACTTTGTTTCCATTAAAATAAAATCTATATTTTACTTTAAATAATCGTAAGTTTCAGTTACTTCTCCTTAAAAAAATCAAACAAGCAGTAATTTTTAAGTAAATTCCTATAAATTATTAGAAGGTGATGAACTGTGGAAAAGTACAGATAATCTGCCTTCTAATCATTAATCTGAATCCTGATAATAATAATATTAACAAGGAGATGGCAGCGAGTAAATTTTGCATCTGAAAATATCAGTCCAGTGATGGCCTGACAGAAATGTCATTGAAGCCAAGGATCTCCACTTCACACTTATACTATTATTACTTTGGTAGACTTAAGTAGTCAAGCCCTATTTAAAATATTTTGGAAATCACAATATTTCTTTGCAATGAAAATGTTTTGAAAATTAAATTTATGTTTCTGGAATTGTTTTTTATGCATCAGTAAATGCAGATATTCTCCGAAGTTGGTTATTCAGAAAAAAATAATTTCTTTCTTTATTACAAATTTAGTACCTGACGAAAAGGTCTTTTATGACATATAAAGCAAATGTATACTGGTTAGAAAAAAAATGAAAACACTGTCCTCATTATGATTATACTGAAAGGAACCCCGTCAACTTAAAGTCTAACAAGCTCCATAAAAAAATTAATAGTCTTGGCTAAAATTGAGGGGTTTTTTTTACTGTGTTGTTAGTCTAGCCTAGAATTGTATTACTAATGATTGCAGATTATAGAATGTCCAACCATGTATATGATTTTGTCATTGTTGGTGAAATTTTATCAGGTTCTACCATGTATTTAAGACATCTGAGTTGGATTCCATGTGTAAAACATGACTAATGCAACATTTTCATGAAGGGGTTCTAAAAACTGCAGCCTTCAGTTTGCATTTAGGTAGCTAAGTAAAACAACTGGATTTCCCCAGGTGCCACTCACCCGTTAGCTTCTACTGACTTCAAAAGAAGTGTTGAGATCTCTATGTTTCGGAGGTTTGGAAACAATTGATGCCTCCAGAAAAGGCAGGAGTTTGAGCCTTACATGATAATTTTTCTCGTTAGCTGCCTGCCTACCCAAAAGAAATATGAACCTGTTTCCCCGTTTAGGCCACAAATTCATGTATTAAATAAGTATGTTCATTCACAATGGAAAATCAGTAGTCTGCCTGTCTGAGTCATGTGCAGTCTTCATCATCAGAGCAAAACGCAGAGCTGCCTTGATAACGCACTGAGCCTTTCATAAAGAGAAAACCCATTACTTTCACACTTGCCTTTTACTGGTACTTGCAAATTGGACAGTTTGGTTGGCTCAGTTTTGTAGAAGTGCTAAAGAACAATAAAAACTTACTAAAAAAGTATTTTTCTGACTTTTTAACCTAACTAGTTATTTGGGAAGTTTAATGGGTTGACAAAGACAGTAAATAATGAATAGTAGGAAGATGTCATTTCAGACAAACCAGCTGCAACTGCAAATAGTGTATAACAAAGCCCAACACTGAACAGTTTGGTTTTTCCTACTAATCAGTCACATAAGTGTGTTATTCCCAGCTGTGACAAGGTGATAAAACTAGTACTTTCTTGCAGCTTTCAGAGCACCTGTGAGCTCATTTCATGAGGGTGCCTAGACATACAGGCCACTAGCAGGGATATCACCTACTCTGTCTTATACAAGCATAGTTCAGAAGAACTCAAGCATCCTTTGTTGAGTAGGGACAGGTTTGGGTATGTTATTAAATATTTTATGAAATGAGACAATGGGTGAAAAAATAAATCCTTTTGCTGAGATTCATTTGAGAGTCTGCCATGCAGAAATCCTCTCCTTCAAATATTCTAAAGTATTAAAATTGATTTCCATGCTCCAAGGACCATCAAAAACACATGACGTGTCCTGAAGCTGAGCATAAGGCTGAATGAGCCCTGTGGGGTGTAAAGTAACCAGCTCTGTCCCTAATGACCAGCTGTAATGCAGAGAGTGATGGTCAGACTGCAGGGTGTAGGGCAGGAGAGACAGATTAGGCTTCACAGGTAACTGTGATGAATCCCAATTTTTGATTGAAAAGTTGAAAAATGAAGCACATAGATCTCTTGAATTTAGAGTGACAGTTGCCACAGTGGCCTTGCCCAGGCCATGGGGCAAGCTGCTGCTCAGGGCTGCAGCTCACGTGTTGCAGCTCCCCAGTTCCTCCATCCTGCAGAGCTGTCCCTGGGAGAGACAGTGCATCTTAGCCAGGGTTGGCCAGGTGGAGAGTCACATTGCGCACCCCTCTTCCTCCTCCTTTTTCTTCAAAGAATGACAGCTAGTAATTGATATCGGTACACTCGATTTGAAGCTTTGTGGTCCTGCAGCAGACTCCCATTGGGGTGGGTATTCACAGGGTGTGGAGAGCTGAACAGCCTTGAGCTTTCCTACTTTCTGAATATGCTGCAGCTGCTGCACTGTGAGTGCATGCATTCTTGTGTTTGTATTGCTTACAGTACCAGATTAATTTGAGAACTGTTTATCATTTTAATAGGGTGGAGAAAGAGACACATATTTAAATTTCGCATCATCCTTTTTACTTAGGATTGATTACACACAAAAACCATATAGAAAACAATTTCCGAAGGCTATAAAGGCAAAGTTAGGGAAGATACTGCTGTATAACCTATGTTTGATACCCTTGTGCTTCGACATTGTGATTCGTTATTTAAATTAGATCTTTTTAACTTAACCTCTTTGCACAAAATTTTCCAGATGTGTAAAGAAAAAATACAAAATTCCAGCTGATGTTAATATACTGAATCCAACACATGCTATCAGAACAGTTTATGGTCATCTAAATTCTCCACAGCCACCTTGGCCAGTTAAGCTAACAGAGTAACTGGTAGGAGCTGGCTGTCAGCTTCTTGTCCCCTCTGTGAATCAGTGTTACCAGGGACTGGAATATGCCCTCAGCATGATAGTGAGATTTGAAACAAGGGTCTTCTATTGGCCCTGAAGAGCAATTCCAGTGCTGAAGTCTTAGAAATATTTGAGTTTTCCAGAAAAGAAATAGTTTATTTTGTTGTTTTTTGTTTTTTAATATAAGCACCATAAAACAGTGTTTAGCCTCATTCATATAAATGGCTAAGTGGCGCAGTTATAGAAACCATCTAAAAACCATAACAACCTGCCTCCACCATCTCCTCCATTTCCAAAACTTCTCAGAAGTAGGATTAGGAGGCTATCCAGCAGTGAAAGTTGTTTAAGTTTGATAAACCTTAGAATTACCTATCTGATCTATGAGATGTAGGCATGGACCACAAGCTCTACTTAGTCATAATGTTCTCTTATGATAGGTCTTACATCCTGTGTTTCTCAAACATCTCGCAGTTTAAAATGTGCACAAACCTATGGGACAAGCAAGAAAGAGTGAAAGGAATAGACTCTTTAGTTTGAAAGGTATACAAATTACTTTAGGGGCACTTGTCTCTTTTTCTCTCTCTTCTCATCAGGGAAATATGGGGGGAAAAAAAGGGAAACTTAAAACCAGACACATTCCAGAAGTATTTTATTTGTTGTCTGAATTTATAAAATAAGGTACATGCAGAAAGAATGAAAAAGCAGGCAGGACAATTTTTGCTGAAAAACATTATGTTTTGATAGTTAAAGTGATTTAAATGAACAGTCATTCTTTTTTTTTTTCTAGTTTACATCAGGGTGTGGTAGAATGGTAAATGTGCTTTAACTAAACTGATTAATCAAGTGAGCTGTCATTCAGCAAATGACCAGACAAAAAGTGGAGCAGTACAGGCAAAAACGATCCAATAAGCTGATAATGGATCACAAAAATTCCTTGCCCTGAGAATCACCAAGGTCATTCTGTTAGCTATTGCTTGTCTTTAGAAAGGTCGTAGGGATACAACAGGGAAGACTAATTACTCTTCAAGCCTTAAATAACAGAGCATCCTTTAATGTTCTATGGACTGATTTTGTTGATATATACAGCTATAGGTTCGTCTAACTCTGGGAATTGCTGTCTGCTTACCTAGTGGATCACTCTGAGGATTGACCTTAAACCACAGAAAGGCATTCTCAGAAAGAAAAGAATATCCACACAAAATTAAATTCAGCAGACTTCCATCACAGGCAAGCCCTCAATACCTTTTCAATCAGCAACTCTTTTATGAAATTCGGTGGCACACGTTAAAAAAATTATTATCCAGTTCTTTATTTTCAAGCCATACTCAACTGCACATTTAAAAAAGAAGCTAATTATTTTACTTCTACTGTATTTTCCTTTAAGTCCTACATGTTCTAAATACATTTAAACTATCTTTAAAAATACAAAGTTCTGCCTATGTTCAAAGCAAGAGATCTCAAAGATGTTAATTAAACCTGAATGTAGAAATCCGTCATGTTTCATAAAATAGTTAGGAACCTAAACCTATTTGTCACTTACATAATTCTGAAAGTTCATTTCTACTACCATTACGAACAACTCAGGAAGAGAGTGCACTTTGAAGTATAACTATGATTGATTAGACTAAAGAAATTCCAGTGCTTCGTTATGTACTACTTTAATCTTTTGAAAAGTGAATGAACAGCAGATGGCCTAATAAAGACACTCTGTATGTTTGCCCAGTATGGATTTGCTCTGAAGGGATTCGTTCAACACTTTAGAGTACATATATTTGGAATACATCTGTCTTAGTCAAGACAGATGGCTAAAGGAAAGAGAAACTTCCAAACACTTGGAATTAATCCAGTGTGAGCACTGCTTCTGAATGAAATTTTAATGGGATATGACTATTGTTCTGTTAGTTTCTTGGAAGAATGCAGCTCTGAATAGTAGAGACATACATGATTTTGATGGCTACTGGACAGGACTATTCATGCTTCATTTTGAAATAAAAATATTGTTGTTAGTCGAGTTGGCCTGTTGATAAGGAAAGGTGTTTGTTTTTTAGTAGTGAATGCAGTACCGTTCATCACCCAAGCTGACTAAAATTAACCACGCCCATATAAAATGTATTTTTCCTATCCAGTATGAAAATTAAACTTGTTAATGTGAGACTTTAAAAATATGTGCATGTTATTTCAATCCCATGCAGTACCATATGTTAAATCACAAGATTCTTTTTAACTACTAATTTTAATATAATCTGCAAATTTGAAAGATCTGTGGTGTGTGGATCAGATTATGTATGATATTGCCTCTGCAATATATTCAGAAGCACGTCAGTCAAGCTGAAAAAGCAAGCATGACATATCCATACCAACTAAAGAGCTCTGTATAATGATGAATTATTTAGGAGTGTTTTAATTTTTGTATTAAGATGTTGCAGTTCAGGTGACATCTACTTTGTTGAAAAGCTGTCCATTTCAATAAGCTTCTCTGCTGATGTTGCTGCATGAGCATTCAGACTCTTTGGCTGTATTGGTCTCATGATGTTTCTAACTGCTCTACTCTTGTTTTCTGTTTTGCAGTAATAACAAGTAGTGGCTACAGCCCAAGATCAGCGCACCAGTACTCTCCACAGATATATCCCTCCAAGTTAGTGTCTGCACCTCTTCTAGTCTTTTATAGGGAGTTGACCTTGGATGTAGGCAGTTCTGTGATTTGTTGCAAACATGCAGAAGAAACAGAGAGAAAGGGAAATACTTAAGCCTCAGTACTGACTCCATTATAACTCAGTCTCCAACTTTTTTTTCCTTACACGTCTGCAGTCAGATCCTGCTCTGTGCAGTATGATATTGTTGCACAAGAAATACCCTTGAATAACTGCACATAACAGAAGGAAAAAAACAGACTATTATGTTCCCAGACATGAGCATCTTAACAGTGCTGGCAATGTATACAGACATATTTTGGAGAAGACAGTTTATATTTAGAAATCACAATTGCATGTGCAAGATGCATACTGAGGGGTAACCCTGTCACAGACCTTCCCAGTGCCAGCATTGCCAAACACTTCCAAACATTCCACAGTCTTGAACCACCCCTTCCTTCTCCTTCTCCTTCTCCTTCTCTGGTATCATAAGATTTAAAAATCAAATAAATTGGGTTAGCTTTTAATCTTTTTGGGTTTTTTTCAAGCCAATGGGCATTATTAGGAATAGAAAATTTCTTTCCCTTTTTCTTGAGGAAAACAAACCCTTGGACAATCACATGAATCCAGGAGTGGGAACTTCAGGAAAAAGCATTGAAGATGTTATATGAAACTGCTGCAGTTGGCAGTCTATTAGTTTGCTTGTCCTACTATGTGTTGTGCACAAAGGTGCTTCATTCCAGTATGCCATCTATTTGTTTCCATGTATTTGATACAACTACCTATGTGACTTTGATATAGAGAAACCACTGAAACTGTAGCTAATAAGGCTTTTTCAAGTTTCTTTAACTTGCATTCATATCATGATAACGAATATTTATTGATACAGAAAGTATGTGCCTGAACTAAGAACAGTCCACCTTATTCCACTTAAAACAGGTTTTGGCAAACTGTATCTGATACTTTTGGCCAAATATATTGCAAGGTTTAATAGAATTTTTAATCTACTGTAATAATGTATTGGCATCTAAATTAATGAGTAATCCTTTTCAGATAGTAACTGCTGCCAACTGTACTGAACTAATTAGAAAGAAAAAATAAAAAAAACCCCATAGAATCTGAAATTTAGTCATGGCTTTTAATGGTCAGGTTTCAGTTAGCGTAATTCTGCAGAGTGTGTTTATTCAACTCTTGGTCCATAAAGTCTTATTTGACTTACAAAACAATCCAAGACAAATGTTTCTCTATGTGTTTTTGCAACTCTGGAGGGCAAAAAATTTAAACTTGATTTTACTCAATCTCTCTATAAAACCCCAGTATTTATAAATAAAAGACCATTTTTATTTCCATTCAATTTTCCTAGACCATATTTTCCAAATGTTTAAAGCCCATCTGGTTACCCAAGTATTGCCATCAATATTTTTCATGCTGTTCTCAATGGGCATGATCCACCTCCTGTTGAAGCCAGAGGCTAAGTGTCTGTTGAAGCAGAACCATACCCAGAGGACATGATGTAGTAGCTTTAATATTCACCTCTGTATTTCCTTTATTCTTCTAATCCAAGCGTCCCTCCACTGGATTAAGAAAAAAACACGAGGGCTTTTCTGATTTAAGCAAACTGACCTTGGCTCAAAAGGGTCAAATCCATATAAAGCCATATAGCGGTGACACAGTCTGCCTAGAGCAGGACACAGTAGCTTAAGAATTAAATTTTAGTGATCAGACAGCACAAAATATTCGCCGTGCCCTGGAGAACGTGAGCCAGAAGGTTTTCAGTTTATTTCAGTGGGTGATGGAATAAATCCCAGAAGAGGAACAGTTGGCAGAATAATGAACTGCCTTTGGACATCTTTTAAACCTTTTTCTTTACTTAATTGCTTGAATCAACATACAAAGTATTTGTTGCCACAGTAATGCTATTTTTCCTGATATTTAGGCCCTATCCACACATTCTTTCTACACCAGCAGCTCAAACAATGTCTGCCTATGCCGGACAAACCCAGTATTCAGGAATGCAGCAACCAGCCGTCTACACAGCCTACTCACAGACAGGACAGCCGTACAGCTTACCCACTTACGGTATTTGACTTCTTATTACTTCTCCTTATGTAGAAGTAAGATCAATGTTGACATGAATGTTTTTTGATTGTTTTTTTCAATGTTATTTTCCCAACTGTAATAAAGTATTTTAAAGAATCAGTTGAAAATTAATTTCTTATACAGATTTGGGTGTAATGTTGCCAGGCATCAAGACGGAAAGTGGGCTCTCACAGACCCAATCACCACTGCAGAGCGGGTGCCTCAGTTACAGCCCAGGGTTTTCCACCCCCCAGCCAGGTCAAACACCCTACTCTTATCAGATGCCAGGTGAGTAGTCACCGCCATCAAGGCTAGTCCCATCCCACTGCTACTGACAGACCCCTCTTCCCTCACATTTATGATATATTTTCCATTCATTTTTGTTAACTCGGGCAAGTACACTTATCATTAGTGGCTACTTTTGCCTCTAGAATTTAAAGCTAAACATTTTTTTCCAGTACTGATATGCATATATGTATTCATTTTGGTCATCTGTTAATTTAGATCTGGTCATGCAATGCAGTCACTATTTGTACCTTCACTTTTTTATGGGGTGGAATCACATGACAGGACCGGAAACATTTGTTGTATTTATTAACGTACACAAGTTACTTTTCCTTGTTTCCATGTTTCTGAGTATGACAGCATTTGATACTTGTTTCTCTTTGGTTTAACATAACTTGTTAGAATTTCTCCTTAATTCATATTCATACATTCATTTATTATTCGATTATAAATTCACTTATTACCCTTAGATCCCTTACATCACTGATAGCCTGTTTTATTTGGATAATTTTTAAGCTTCTTATACAACAGTTAATCTTTTAGATATTACAAATTACAATATGAATCGCCTGTCATGTTGAAAACAAGAACGTGCCTCATTCACCTGGATCATTAAAATATTCTTTGAAAAGTTTTTTGTTTCGTACATGAACATACAGTAAAGTGTTAGAACTTAGAATTGAAGGCAAAAGAGAAAAACAATACTTGAGGAGAGGTGAGACACTGCAATAAACTGAAAAATGCTTTCTTGATCAGTGTAATGATTTACTGCCAGTATCTTCCTTGCATGGTGTGAAGAGTATGAAGAATGTATGTTTGTATGTGAGGAAATAGCATTGCATTTCTTTTAAAGGTTTGTTAGAGTGCTTTGTTATTTAAACAGAAAATAAAATGGTGTTGTACTCCTGATTCATCTATATCTTAATATGGGATATTGTATTTAGAATTTTATTTTGATTTGCAAACAAGTTCTCAGAGTTAATTGTATTTTTTAATTTTAGGTTCTAGTTTTACACCATCATCCACTATTTATGCAAACAATTCAGTTTCAAATTCTACAAACTTCAGTAGTTCACAACAGGTATGAATATTAACATTTTTGTTTGCCAGTTACAAAACAATTTATATAACTCTGATGACTGCATGTTATTTTAATTTAGATCTGTTATGCTGAATTAGATTCACTGTGGAAAGCTGTTTTCTGTGGAAAGCCATCAAAATCGCAGTGGAAGCCTAGCTGCGTCCTTTGGCATTTAAATACTTCAGCAACTTCTTCATAGTCCTTTAGTAAATATCCTTAAATTTAAAAAATGTTAAATATCCTTAAATTAAAAATAACATTCTAAACTAAACACCCAAAACTCTTGCAAAAGTCATATGATTGCACGCTTCGAAATACTTAATGGAAAAATCACTTGTAACTCTACTTAATTAAGTACTCTGCTGCATTTGCTGTTTTAGGATTATCCATCATACACAGCTTTTGGCCAAAATCAATATGCACAGTATTACTCAGCATCAACATATGGTGCATATATGACCTCAAACAACACGGCTGATGGCACTTCATCATCATCATCAACCTATCAGTTACAAGACTCTCTCCCTGGCCTGACTAGTCAACCAGGTACAGATCTACATTCAGGTGAAAACAATTTTTGTATTTTATTCTGTACTTGTGTAAAGACAAGATTTCAATATTAACCTTTTTGAATATTGACATTTTAAGCTCATGCTTTTCAGAAAAATGAAACCAGCCACAATAAGCTTTTGTTTGTTTGATTGTTTGTTTGTTTGTTTAGTTAGGAAACCTGTCTAGTTTGTTTATTACTTTACAAATAAAGCTCTTTGCAGACTGAGATGGTTGTCTATGGAGGAAGAAGTTTTCAAAAACATTATAACAGTCTGGTAGGCATCTGTTAGTACCGAAAACAACTGTATGGTAACAAACCTTAAGTAAATTCTGAAATAAAAATTCAATGTGCTCTCCTATTACTCACATATATCCACCTACATGTTCTGAAGTATCCCTGTAAAGAATTTAAAACAAGACAATGTTCTTTTAATTATGCCCCAGTCATGCTAGCAAGAGTACATGGGCTTTAGTGAAATGTATACAAGCCGTGTTTGCTATTTCATAAATTTAGGTATCTAAGAATAGAGCAATCTGTTATTAGCACAAGTGTCTTTAAGAAAATAGCTCTGAAGTAGTTGAAGTTGCAAAAGCAATGTTCTCAGGAGACACTGGGAGGCTGAATTTGCCTGCCCAGCCCTGCCCCCTTGTGCACATCCACCACAGTAGTTTATTACACAGCTGTATTCCTGGGACACTGCTGCCAGGTAACAGCAGTTCTTCATTTTTTATTCGTTGTCATTATAACACAGTTCACAGTCATTTACCTGCTCCATTCTACATGCTGTGAAAACATAAATGTTAATATGGATTTCTTTCTTTATTTCTTTCTTTTTTTTTACATGCTAGATTTTCAAGTTTCCTAACATCTCACCAATTTATTCCCCCCCCCCCCATTTAATATAAATGGGACTGAAGTAAAGAAAAGTTAAAATTATGTATTTGAAATTATGCATAGTATAGTACAGAGCTATGAAGATCATGCTGGGCTAGTTTAGGAATTCACAGTCACAGTCAGATGAGTGTGATATCCTTACTGAGTGAACAGTGCCTGGTTTTTCATGCTCACTTTCCTGTATTGTTTCTGTTATATAGGAAGTTCTTAAAGATCTAGCTTAGTATTATGCCTCATAATCATAACTTAAGTAGCCTCCTAAGGCTGCACGTAGCATCTATGGGAGAGGTTATCCATGGCCAGCCACCTAGCTCAGCCCTCTTAGAGCAGTCTCTTCCAGGGACATTGGCTTCACTCATGCAGCGTGGGTAGGGTCCACCTTACCCACAGACAGTGAGAAGTTATAAAGAGACTAACAAACTGGGGTTTGGATTAGGCTCTGAATAGGTGGGGGAAATGTGCTTTAATCACAAAATCAGCTCATTGCATATATCTTCCTATTTCTCATCCTGGCAACTGCAACATCTCACTGAAAAGTATAATGGAAAAAAATAATGTATTATAATAATGAATTTGTACAAAGAAAGAGTAATACTGAAAAGTAAAACAAGGCCTCGTACTTCATATAAGCTGTTTCAATTTACTAAAAATGTTGAAATTTTAATTGCATGAGTTTAAATTCTTCCTTGCCAGCTGTATTCCTCAGGCTGATTTTTAAAGAGTGTGTGTGTGTGTGTGTGTGTGTGTGCCTGCATGTTTGTGACATGGCGTAGTCTTGTACGGAATGGATATGGGGTAATACACATTCCCTTGTTTTTTGATGAAAATGTAAAATGTTATTCAGTAGTCTCAGAACAAAAATTTAGGAAAAACAAAGCTAAAAGGTAACTTGAAATCAAGTGAAATGTCCAACGGTTGCAGGACATCCATAACAGACACAAATCATAAGTAAAATATTTTTAAAAGAATATGAAGTGCACTCACAAGTGATGTTTTGATAATTGTGCATGTCCCGTGTACTTTTCCTTGTTCCTTTTTGAGAAGATGACAATGTTTCCCATAGTGTCTCTTCCTTGTGTATCTGTGTTCCCTAGAAATGCTGCATAAATTTACCATGTATTACAAACTCCTTTAGTACTGAATAGCATTGACAAAGAAAAGGAATCTTACATAGCTTGAACAGGTTGAAAAAATATTGAAGGCTTTACATCCATGAAACAGTAAGGATTTTTCTTGTCTGTGGATTGTTTAAGCATATGAACTTGCTTTTCTGTTGAGCAGGTTATGCATCTGAACTTAAAAATCTGCCCACGTACTCCTTATTTCTGTGAAGTATTACATTGATCATGTGACCTTCTGCTGAGAATACATGACAACACCCACTTTGAGAATACATGACATGCCTGTGCCCTTCTGTGTAGTTGTAAAAATAAATTTCCATCAGTGAGGTGCAGTGTCTTGGAGATCATTTCAGATACAATAAATCATACTGCAGAGCTTCCGCGCTCACCATGTTCACTTGCTGTCTAACAAGACTTTATTGCTCAATCCTTAAGACTTACTCCAACTGAAATGTAAGATTAAACACAGAAAGGCACTTCACTCTATCTCTGCTAGCTATTAGTTCAAATAACTAATCAAAGCCTCTAGTACTCTCCATAGATACAAGGTTTATCATTTTCATAATAAAACCCCATCAGATCAAGAATTAATATCAGTCACAATTTTATTTATTTACCTAGTAAAGAAAATGAGATGGAAATTGGAATAGACTTTACTCTTTCTGCTACTCATAACAAGCAGTAACACATTACAAGCCAGGAAAAAAAAAGATTCCCCATGTTGAAGGCATCTTGTGGCTGCTCTTTCTGGTAAGAATGTGTAACAAAAGTCAATTCATAAGTAGAGTATGAAGGGACTCAGTAGTTCATCCATCCCACATCTGTGTAAGGCTCAGCTTGTTACTCTTCCCATGGACTTCTGTGTTTGCATGTGCCCGCTCTACATTAAGATTTTTAAAAATGCACTTGTTACCACAGAGTATCTGTGAGACAAATAGGTATCTCCAAGGACACTTCATCTCAAACTGAGATAAGACAGATGAATCCTGAGATAAGGTCTCAGGACACAAATACATTTGAGTACCTTTGATGAGTACATGAGTACATTTAGTCTAGGGCACATAAAATTCTAGCAGAGGAAACAGGCCTGGGTAAAAGCTTCATGTTTAAGCACTTCACTTTCATATGTCCAGAGCTAGGTGAGGTTAATCACTGGTAGGATATTAACTCCAATTCAGTTACTGGGATGCAGCAGAGCTTCATCTCTCTTAATTTGGTACCCACAATGAAGTCACCCTTTGCACCTTCTCAAGGAGATGGCATTAGGCCTATATGCACACAGTATGTCCACTCCTCTTTTCTTCTGCTTACACGGCACAACTGCAGGGAGGAGGGGATGTTCACATCAAACTACAGGTGGGAAACAATGTTCTGGATATGAAAGACCACCTCTGTTTGTAACAGTGGTACTGTAACTCCCTGTCCTCTAACTGGAGCTGCTGCAAGGTCTCCATGGCATGGAAGGCTTCATGCTGGACATGAACCAGTGTATGAATATCTGTGATAAAGAGGAAGTTCCATGTTCTGATTTTAACATTTTCCTCTTGCTTTATTTGATCTCTGATGCTGCTCATAGTTCCAGTGGGAGGAGGCTGTGAAATATATTTATTAGGTATGTGTTGAATATTGGAAAAGCTAAAAAATTTCAAACTTTGCAGTAAAAATTTCTATCTAATATGAGCTGCAGTAGGAATTCTTCATGAGGATGATGTTTTCAGTACTCTTTGGTACTAGAATTTCTCACATTCTTTTATGTTACATGGCTAAATTTTTGATAAGTTATCCTTTTATCAGCATTGACTTCATTTCTAAAGCAAATGGAGGACAAGAAAATGCAGTTGTTCCTTTAGCCTGCTGTTGGTAAAAATCAAATCAAGCAATTAAGCCTACAGTTGTTCAAAAAAACATGCACTACTGACTTCTGCAGTTCTAAAATAGATGCATAGCTTGCGTTCAAGTAAGAGACAGCTGACCATTCTGATCTAGAGATTAACGTAATGAAATAAAGTTGGCTTTAAATATCTAGAACTTACAAGGTACAGTGATTAGTTACAGTACTGATTAATGGATAATTATGCAATCATGTACAGCGTTGACCTAAGCAGAAGCCTGGGGCAACTGGTAATGGCTAAGGCTAAATGAAAATTGAAGTTATTTACTTCAGTTGTTGGATACTTTCAGAAAAGATTTAGAACAGGCCCTTTTTTATATTTTATTTTTGGTAGATTAGAGTAAGCACGGTCATTGAGAACAGATGTTTTAATACATTACTGTAGAAATGAATCTTAATTTTCTTGTAAATTGTTGAAATGTTATAAATATGAAGGCTTTTGTGGTAAGAATGTAAACATTCATCTTAACTTATTTAATTTTTGCCTTTTCATTTCTGGGATTTTGTTTTGGAATATTTTTTCCACTCTGTCAGAAAAATCTAGGAAATTATATTTTCATACAGAACTCTTGCACTCAGAACTTCTTTTGAAGCCAGTGTAGCTTTTCACTGCACAAGGATTCTGGTTGTGGTGAAGCTTTTTTTTTTTTTTTTTTTTTCTTTTTTTTTTTTTTACATTTTTACATTTACCAAAGTATATTTTGCTGTTCTTCTTATGAGGAAAGAACTAAGATAATGTGACCTTATTGATCGCTCCACTGCCTGCAGTGTCCTTACTGACATCAACACCGAGCTGGGAATAGAAATGATTAGTCAACAAGAACTCTCTCTGTTCTGTAGGGACAAAGTCAAAACAGCATGGGAACATTATTCATTTGGTATTATTATTGCTGCTAAATTTTCCCATCATTTCTTGGCAAGTAAGAATTTTATCTGAAAAAGAAAGTGCTATAGAATGCATATTATATGCATATATCCAAATTTGTACAGACCTACCTAAAATGATATCTGGAATAAATTCTCAAATCGCAGCCCTGAAAATCTCTTCTTAGCTGCTGCCTGAAAGTTTGGCTCTGTTCTGCAGAAGCAGAGAAGCACATTGGTTTCACGACACTGAACTAGTCATCACCTAGTTTGAGAAAAAAGTAGTAGGATCTTCTTCCAGGCAATAGCAGAATAATTTCGGTGATTTCCTGGGAACTGAGAGACACATATTTGATTTCCTCCTGTTTCATGGAGAATTCATCACCTTCCACTTGGGAGTACAGGGATGTGGATTCTTGGTCATGAAAATATGTTTTTATACTTCATATATAGAAGTTGTTCAGTCAAATACACCTGTGTGTCCTGGAGAAGGCAGTGGAACCTAGATATGTGCTTCTCCAGGTAAATGTCCTAACCATTAGGCTTGGGAATTAACTTTCTTCTTGTTCTCTTTCCTTGAATCTTAAATTCTTTCCTGACAATGTCTAGAGCTCCAACTCAGGAATGTGGTATTATGGGCTTAAATTTTATTCTTCCAAGAAATACAACAGTATTTTTCCAGTCAAGATATATAAATATATCTTCCCAGTGTATTTATTTTAATAATCTTCTGTATGTGGTTCACTGTAAGGGATAAATAAATGATGGAAGAGATTAAGAATTTAAATACTGTGTTACATTATGCACAGATTCTTCATTGAGACTGCAGCCTATTTTTTTTTCTTAGAGCCTGCTAGATTAGAGTTGTTTTCTTTGTTATAGAGGAAGAATGAGGTGAATGACTCGGGGTAGATCAGAGAAACATTCAACCATTCACACTGGAAGTGACCTCTGTGGATCACTTGGTTCAACCCACTCATGGACAAGCAACTAAGATCATGTTGCTCAGGGCTATGTCAAATGGAGTTTTGAGCATCTCCAAGGATGGAGAATGGACAGCCTCTCTGGGCACCTGTTCCAGCAGACAATAGCTGATGCTTAGAAAACAACAAGTATGGCTTCACCCTCTTTCTGGTACCAGTCAATGTTTTGACTTCCCTCTGCCAATTTATGGGCAGAGTTAAGGTGAAAAAAAAAAAAAAAAAAAAGTGAACCCTACTAAAGAGCAGGTGACATAGGAGGGGGAGATGAAGCAGGAAGCTGACTGCCTCTTCCAGTGTGTGAACATGTGCCAAAGGGTGTTCCAGTAAAAGTAACACAGGACTTGGAAATAAGTTTAGCTGAACTCCAAACATGGGAAGTAAACTACTTAAACTAAAAGGCACTTAATATTTTGAGAAGTCACTAGTGTGACTTTTAAAATACATCTTTGGATCTAGCAATATTTTACATGTGCTCATGTGTATTTCTATATATGTCTACACATGTATATGTGTCATGTTAATCTTTCTCTTATTCTGCTAAGTTTTATAACATTTCCTTGGTAAAGTCAAAAGTGTATGTGGCATCTGCAGATTCCATCTACGTAAGACAAATGATGTTATCACTCATTTTATACAACTATTTTAGGTGCATCTTGTGGTTGGGTTTGCATACAGACATGTCTAGCTATGAGGAAAAAAAAAAAAAAAAAGGTTTATTATTTAAAAATCCAGTACTAATTTTGCCATGAATTATTGACTTTACAGGGGAGTTTGACACAGTGCAGAGCCCCTCCACGCCAATCAAAGATCTTGATGAGAGAACATGTAGGAGTTCTGGGTCAAAGTCTCGGGGTAGAGGGCGGAAGAATAATCCATCACCCCCTCCGGACAGTGACTTGGAGGTATGCCTGTGGTAATTGATGAATGGTAATGTGAAGGTTTCTTCTGATGAAAAGTAAATTCTGAAAACTACAGCTGTGGAAATAGCTTGAGGCATTTTAGAGAGCATCATGGACTCAGTCTCACTAACTGAGTGTAACAGATACTAGTTGCTGTTTTAACATACACGTAGCATTATTGTTCTTTATGACGGAGTTAGGCAGAAAAGTAAATGTGATTCAGCCTTGCGCTTTTTAGCTCTAAGATTGTGTGTCTTTCAGTTTCTCATGCAATAGAACCACAAAATTGTGAGACTTTTGTATTCAAAATTGTCACATTTTCTTTCAGTTTTTGAATAGGAAATCTCAAATATGTTGCTCAGCTTAATTACATGTATTTATGAATGCAGTGTAAATATGCAGGAACATCTGGCCATAGCCTTTCAAATACTTCTGCACAAATTTGTCCTTGTGCTTGTAAGTCGTGTCAGTGGATTTCAATGAGGCAGCTTACATCAGTGAAGTTATGGCTGTGCTTTAGTATGTGCAAGATCAGTGCCTTAGTGAAGAAATATATCTGCCTAATATATGGGGTGACGATTTAAAACACAGGTGACCTCTTAGCAACAGAGTAATTATAGCCTTATGACTCCTGTGTTAGCAGTGCACTGCCTTACAGTGACAGGAGGAGGAGGAGGAGGAGAAGGAGGAGGAGGAAGTGGAGTGCCTGTGCCTGTGTGAAACAATCCAGTTCTGGCATCAGGGCAATGTGCTCCCCACCAGTGTGGTGTGTCCCCTGGAGCCACCAGACTGGCACTGGGAGCAAGCAGCCCTGGCCAGCCCAGCTGCTGTGCCTTCACTGACCAGCTCCAGGTACAGCAGAAGGCAAAGACTGTCACTGAGACTTGGCCACACAGATGCTCCTGGGGTGACAGGGTGGGCACTGAGTGTAAATGCCATTGCTTTTATACAGATTTTTTTGCTTTTCAAAGGATTTAACTTCTCCAGTGAAAACACTAACATTTTACATTTCAGTTTTCCTGTTTCTTTTATAGCTTACCAGTGAAAATGAACCTTTCACTAATATAAGGAGTTTCTTTCCCTTTTTCTTTTTTATTAGAATAATCTGTTTTATCCTACAGTATTATTTAAATTCTCTATGACATTATATGTGGCATATAGCACTTCTACCCCAGACTTAATTTTAGTTATGCAGGAGAAATAAAGAACCTTGAATCAGTAAGACTTGCAGAGAAGTATCCCAGAGTATTGTTTATCCTTAACTTAACAATTATGTTTGACTCCTATCATGTTTCTGAAATCTGTGTTATGCAGCTTTTTTGAAAAGCTTTTTAGGGGACAAATAAGAAAAGGTTGAAGAGTTCAAAAGTGACTCTCCTCACTTTTTGCCATGCATCATACACTCACTGCTCTTGCTGATTTTCAGAGAAAACCTGCTTGGTTAAGCAATTAGTTAAACTTTAGGACTGAGTTGACTTTTTGCCCCCCAGGTGGGACACTGATGTTATTTGTTTACTAATACTGTCCTCACTTATTTTTTCAGCGTGTATTTGTCTGGGATTTGGATGAAACAATCATAGTTTTTCATTCACTGCTCACAGGATCCTACGCACAGAAGTATGGCAAGGTACGTGAGCCATGAATTCTGCATCGATTCACTATATCAGAGCTATCTATCTGACCTGCATATGTACGTGTTTTAACCTTCCATGTTCATGGCTTGGGTGAAAGTAGAGGGAAAGTGTACAGTAAACCCCATTTTCAGAGGAGTGAAAGCATGTAAAGTATAAGAGTATAAAGTATAAGAGGGGTTCCTTAATATGAAAAAGTCAAGGAGAGAAATGAGACAGAGACCCTAAGCACAATATATGAAGCAGGGCTGAAGCAGACGCTGTAAATGAGGGAAGAGTTTATAAAGGAACAAGAATGAGATCCTGAGGTACGTTGGAAGACACATTGCAGGGAGGCAATAGAGGTTATGGACAAATAGAAATAATGGACTATTTGGATGCATAGAGGAAGAACTAAGAAATAAACTGGAGTGATGGGTGAATTTATGGGGAAATTCATGAAGCAGAATGAGCAAGTAAGAGACAGACGTGTTTCAACGCCAGCTGCAGATGTTATTCTTTGACTCCCCAGCTTTTCCGTTAAATCTTTGGTTCCCTTGGCTGGCTCTGGGATGACTAATGCCGGGGAGTGAATCCTTTTCCCAAGCAGACAGTTGTACTCATCCTCTCCCCTCCGATGAGATCCAGAAGCAGTTCAGGTCATGCAGCAGTGAGCAGGAGTGCAGGAGGAAGAGCAAGGGAGGCAGAGAGGTACAGTTGCAGCAGGAGCTTCCCTGCTGAGTCAGCAGCAAACCTCCCTGGTCTGGTGGTGCAAACCCAGATTATCATGCTTGGGCAAGGGAAGAAGGGACTGGTGGGAAGACCAGCTAGGAGAGGTAGAGCTAAAGGCCTGGACAAAACAAAAAAATAGGGCAAATTATGGAAAGGAAGAAAATGGACAGGGAGAATGTGGAGATGTACATACGTGGATGTAGGTTTTCTAGGTGTTGTGTCATTCAAGTTTAATTAATACAAAGCTATTTCTTTTTAAGAACATGACCATGTCCATACAATGTCAGACAAAGGGCTTGTTTAGCAAAAGTTTCCTGCCTCTTTATTCTAGCCAGAATCAGATGCTCAAGAAAAGGATGTGAGAAACAGTACATGAAATAGATGCTTTCCACACACACCTCCCCAGCCAGTTAAAGATGTCCAAAGGCAGACCTGTGGATTATAACCACAAATGGGCCAGTCCTCCCTGTTTTGAGACAGCTGTTTGTGGTTATTAAAAGAGTAGCTAACAGGAAGACTCACAGGCCTAGACAAAAATATGAATTTTTGGAATCCTAAGATAAGGGTAGTTATTAATGTCTAGTAAAAAATCAGTCTTGCTTGTTTTGTAGCTTCACGGCGACAAATCAGTGCATGTTTCAGTACTCTGTCAAAAACTCCTCTTCTGCTGTTTCTCAAACACTGTAACAACAGTGACTTTGTCAGAACCATTTCTAACTTGTAGTTATCAAAACAAGAGAGAAACCTAGCTGAACATCAACATCTATATCACTTTTGAGTGTAGCCCATAGACTGCCACAGAACTTGCTGAACTGCCCCAGTGATATAGTCATTCCTTTTATCCTTTTTTTGATTGTGCCCTTAGGATGTTTACATAATATCACATAGTATGTGGTTAAAAAAATCAGAGCACATTTTGTAGCTCACAAACATCCATGAATAACCTGGAAAACTGTCTTAGAGACAGCAACAGAAATGTAATTCCTCTTGGTTTCTCACTTTATGAGTAAGATATTTGAAAAAATCCCAGTACCTCTGTTCTTTAAGAGCCCATCTGCTGCTACAATTGACTCGGTATGTAGAACCCTACGAAACAGGAATAACATTTTAACAGCCAGTAGTACTGACAGCAGATAAAGTTGGCTTGTATAAACTAAGAGTATCTAAAGGGCAAGTGAAATTATTGTAGTTATACTGCTGAGATCAGCATCAGTAAACAAATGTCATGGACAACCATGAAGCAAAAGGAGAGGAATTTTTAAGTAAAAACCTTTTTCTTCTGTACTGATAGGTGACATCTATACAAGTACAGAAAATGCAAAATAAAAGTATTAGATTTTTTCCTTCCTGCAGTGACTACCTTTACCATATTTATAGAGAACTGATTGGGAAGGTAATGAGAAATTGCCAATGAATATGATATATATATATTTTATAATATATATAGTTGACTATAGAGGCTAGAGCAGTAAGAAAGGATATACAGGGAGAGTTTATCATAAGTAGGCTTTAACTTTTGCATATCATTGAAGTGTTGCCTGAACTTAAAATGGGATGTGTCTGAGCCTAAGTGCCTAAGAGGTTATACATGGGAGAAGGGAAAGATAGCACAGCTGGACCTCAGTCAGTCTCTGGTGCATGACCTCTTTAGCAGATGTGGCCCTTATCTTTTCTGCATATGATTTCCATCTGCAGACAAGGTCTTAATCCAGGCTGAAGTTGGGATTGTTATAAAAATTGGGTTGCTGTGACAGTAAACAGTCCATGAATTGTGATGTTCTCAGCAGAAGTCTTGTGAGCCCAAAGGTCTTTCAAAAGTGTTGAGAGAGCTGTTTATCCAGGAAAGGTGGTATGAAATTGTTACTTCACAATGAAAAAAAAAAAAAAATCAAGGTAGTGTAAAATAATGGTGATACTAAATTATTTAATTGCAATTATTTACTATCTGATTTTAAAAAATAAAGGTGTGTAATGCCACACAGATGCTCAGTTGTGTGATATATTTTGTGAGCCCATTTTGTATAACTTAATCAGATTACTCCCAAAAAATAAACCACAAAAAAAAAAAAAATCCAGAGGAAAAGGTTTTCCTCTTCCCCCATATTTAAATATTCTAAATGAGATTAGTGAGTCTTTAACATAAACATTGCTTTAAGGGAAGGCATCCTCTTATACCAAGTGTGCTCACTTTTTACTTTCAAGGGATGAGATGCTGGGTTTAGAGCTAGTTTTAATGTACAGACAAGCAAGGATATTCACCTTCAGTTCTTTCCCATCTACTCTTTAACATGTAAACTTTCATTCCCCTTTTCCACTAGCTCTATTTCTTGCAGCAACCAGATGAAACCAAAACATTCAGAAATTAGTCTTTAAATCTCTCTGCTCTGCTGCAATTCAGGCTGTGCAGGGAATATGGTGAGGGGAGGTGCAGCATGTGGAGGTGGCCATCACGCTGTTAGGGCCAGGCGAAGGGACCAATGTATGAGTGCAGGAGCACTCCAGAGCTGCAGTGGTACCAGGAGACAATTTCTCTTTCAAAAGTTTGACAAGTGGTTCAAGTCAAAGAGAAAAAGGAAAAGCAGACCAGCATTGCCATAGGCAATGGGGGCATTCGTTGGCAGAGATTATGTAGGAAGGCCTGGATCTAGCAGGCAAGTTTCATGTCATATATTTGTCAAGAGAACAGATTTCTGAAGCTGAGAATGGAGACTCTCCTTGCTATATACTTGTCCAGGACTTTGTGTGGTGTGATAATTATTTAATTTCAGAATTATGTAGGTCTATTATAATAACCATGTTAAAAACAAAAGTAGTGATTTGCTGAAAGGTTTAATTTGTTGGATGCAGCTGTAAGCATCTCATTTAAAACACAGGGCAATTTGCTGCTTTTTATCTGGGCACCAGTAGATTAGAGCTTTAAAATCCACTGAAGTGGGATAGATTGAGCCAGAGGCTGGTCAGTGCATCACTTAAACTTACCCAGAGCAATATTCTGTGGCTTGCTGTTTTCTACCTGTGGGTGTTTCTGTCTGACTTTTGGTATAGTGGTTATTTTATTGAGCTGGTCAGAGCTAGCATAAAAAAAAAATAAAAACTACACTACACCTCTGTTAGGTTTCAGGGAAACCATGCTGCCTCCCAGCAGTAAGGCTGCCTTCCAGCAGTAAGACTACCTCTCATTGTTCAGCTCGTTTGCTCATCTGCTTCGTACTTCATAAAACCAGTAGATTTCTATTTTTAATTATCTACTGCAGTAGCAAATTATGAACATTTGAGCTGTTATACTATGACTTGTGTGGCTGCTGATGGTTTTTGCAGCTGAGCACCAGTTGGCAGATATAGTTTTCTACAACGTTGAGTGCTTAAGTGAGGATTTGTTGAGGTGACAGGACATGTGTTAGGAGATGTCATCATCTGTTAAAAGTTTATGAGATGCATTCTTACTCCCTGTGAGCAGTGTGTATTCCTTGTTCCATTACATTCCAGTTAGTCTTGCTGATTTGAGGCTGATTAAGCTGGAGTTTTGTCTACCTCCAAGCATTTATGTTTCATTCATTTCTCACAGGTAAATCCAGAGGGCAAGGATGCCCACATAAATTCTGTGACTCAAGGTACAACTGGTTAAAAGAGTGAAAGTCCCTTGTGACCTTATAAGGGGAAAGAATGTGATTTCCAGGTGCAAACATCAAAACACTTGATAATCAGTTTTGCATATTTTTGATAGCATTGCCAATAACAGGAAGTTGTTGAGGAGGCCACATTAACCTTGTACACTTCTCTGGAAAGGGCTCAGAACCTTTTATTGCTCTCTCTCTACTTGTCCAGTCATTAAACTGAAAAAACTGTCACCATTAGCACCCATTATGACATTCCCAAATTCACTCATAAATATGCTCTTGTCCACTCATATTAATAGTGCATCTCTCATGACCTCCAGTTGTCCTCTCCATTCACTCTGTCATTGTCCAAGACCTCTGAGTCCAATTTCCTACCACCTTCTAGGGAGCGTGGAACAGAAACTCCCTATGGAGTATGTGAGTTTTCCTTCATCAGCCACCAGATAATGGTTATTAAGAAGAAATATATTCCCTTCCTCCGTTGCCACTCACATGAAGCTCTCCTGGGAACAAGTATCCCCTATGAGAGAGAGAGGGCTGAACTTAAATCTGGGATTCCTACACAATGTAGGGAAGTGTCTTTCAGCTAAAAATATTGGTCCTTAACTTAAGAATTTCCACTTTTTCCAGAGGTTGTTTTTGTCGTAAGTCTGTTCAGGACTATGCTACCCATTGAAAATCTATTCTTATAATACTATTCATACATTTTGCTTGTTTTCTTGCTTATTTTCAAGGCTTCATGCATACAAATTCCTGTCCTAATGAATCTACCTGACAGTCTATTTATCTATTTTTTTTTTCTGAGATTTTATAAAGTTTGTTGGGTTTGTATTATTTTTCTATGAAATTAAATGATTTTGAATATCTTGTGCTGAAACCTGACCTTCCAAGACAATATTAAATAGTTTCCTTCCACTAATGGACACTGAGTTTTTGGGGCTTTGTTCCAGTCACTTTCCTCTTGGTCAAAACATTTAAATATTGGTCCTCCTCTAGTATTTTTACCTAGTCTCCCAGGAGGCATTCCAGTGGATGGACCAGTCTAGTACAGAAGTCCACAGACAGACAGTCTGGCTCCAGTTTAGTGCCTTCATAGTAACGTTACTAAAGTCATTTGTATTTTAGTATACAGTGCTGTAACTGGTCTTGACTCGTTTGCATGCTAATGATATCTGGCTAAAATCGTGCCTCTGAGGGCCAGAGAGTTGTGCTTCTTTATTCTGAAAATTATCTGGGGAAAACTTCCAGATTTGTTTCTTTATTATTGTTTCCTCTTTTGTGTATGCTTGTGCAAAGTAGCATAAAATACCATTTTGGCAGAAGTTCAGTCTGCCTTTTATTCAGTTTCCTAATTTTCTGTGCTCAGTTATGTATCAGCTGGACGTGTTTCTTGCTTTCTTTTTGGCACTCAGTTCTTTGTGCCACTTGAGTCAGTCTGCAACTTCTGCTTCAAGTTGAAAGACAGTAAAACGATGATTGGGATGTTACTCTACATTGTGCAAACATTGTAAAACCACAAGACCCTGACAAATCTGCTTTCTCTGTCTATTTTTGTACCTGAGGGAATGAACTTAGTATGGCAGGAGCTAGGTCGTGGTGTTTAATTCTTGTTAAACAGTTGTGGTGCAAGTTTTGGCCAATTTATTACAGGAAGAATTGTTCATGTCTTGAAAATTCAATTCTAGTGACTCTTCTTAGCAGAAGTGTTTATGGGGAGTTCCCAGACTGATTTCATGCTAAGCTGAAATTAATTCTCTTTGCTTTATTTTATTTTACGTATGGTACCTAGCAATATCCCACACATGCCTTCCTCAAAACAGGAACATAGGAAATCCCATTTTAACAGTAATAAAGTCAGGCATAGTTGGTTACAAAAATACTACTAATAAGAAAATCATAAAAGCTTTGTCACGTTTATGTCTTTCAACTATATGAGGCAAGGCAGGAAATTGTGATACATAGTTGGTAGTTTCTGTAAAAATAAATTGGATTATAATGGAATATGTTACAGCAAATTTCCGCATTTAAGTCTGCTTCTACCCAGGAAGGGGAAAAAAGAGGCTGAGAATCAAAAGCCTGAGATTCCAGTCTTGGAAGCACTCCAGTGAATAACTTAACTCACATAAATAATAATGAGTTACCACCTGTGCATAAAGTTATGCACATGCCCTAGCGTTCGTGGGATTGAGGTAAAGAAACATATTGCAAATACTCTTTATTATATTGTCTCTAGGAAGTAAAAATTATAATTTACTGTGCGCAGAAAAAAATGCTACAGAAAGGAGAGAGAAATGCATGTTTATATGTGATGACATTTTGATAAAAGCATTACAACTTGATGAGGAATCTCAAGAGTCGAGAGTATTTTGATGATTTGTGTTCTAAGTATCTTACATGAGTTTTTTCAAATCTGTTAATGTGTGTTCTTTAATCATCCCCTTGGAAAACTGTCCTTTTCACTTGCTGCTGTATTCAGCCATGTGACTTTCAGATTCAGTGAACGTGACTGCAGACTACGTAGGGTATGAAGTTATGTTACTAAGCTCCGCATTTGGTTTTTACTTCTGAAAGGTAGTCTAAGCCAGTTCGAGGGTCAACATAAAAATATTTCCTGTCATTGCCAGAGAATTTGGTCTAACTTCAGATCATTACAATTTCTTGTACACTATTCTGCCCTTTAAGTCTGACTTTTTCATGAGCAAGGGTCAAAATATGTCTACGTTTCAGATTTTACTATTAGTTTTTAAGTGCTTGAGGGCAGAAGCCATCTTTTATTCTGTCGTTGTGAAGGCCTGGAGTAGCAGACGTCTGATCCTGATTGGGAAGCCTTTGATCCTAATACTAACAAATGATCATTTGATGTTTTCCATGATTTTGCTGCCAGGTGCTGGTAAACTTTTAGACTTTTAATCTCAAGGTATTTAAGAAAGGATTTCTGAAAACTTGCTACTGTCAATCAGAGTTTAAATGATGAAATATAGAATTTTATCCTATTTTAATGAGAAGAGAATCACATCTATTTTAAAAGTCTGTTGTAGTACGTTAAGCATAAAAAAGCTAACTGAACCCCACAAGCTCAGACAGATGATTAAGGAAATGATAACACTAGTTACTAGGTGTCAGCTAAGCATCAGGAACTGTTTGTGTGCCTTACTTATTCTAAAACAAATGTAAGGTAATGCAAATTGGCTTAACCTTTTTCCTAGCAAGCCTAGCAAAGTTAAATTCATTATCTCACATTCATTGTACACTAAATGGTCTCAGACAAACTGTTACTGCAGATTGGTCAATTTGTGGTATCTTGCTGAGATAAAGTGATTTGATAGTGTGGAAGCTGGCCTATGAGCAGATGTAACATTTTGAGTGAATCTCATTCAGGGACAGGAATCCTGTATTTCATTGGAAATGAAGAGATGATCTGTAGCAAACAAACTTACATAAGCTTTCCCATTCCTGTGAACCACCTAAAGAATTGTGCCATAGATTGTAGGCATGCTGAAGAACACTTAGAAGAATACTTACAGACTTGTTGAATTAATACCTTCAATAAAATCATAAAGGAGTGCCTGGAAATTCATCAGTGAGCACCTGCATAGAAGAAGGACCTGACAGAAAAGGGAAGAACAGTGCGGGATTTGAGGATCCATCATGGAGCAGCAGAAAGTGTGGAAAATAAGTGATATAGGCCTAAGCATGGGCAAAGCATTGATGATATATCCAAAGTGAAACTCAATTTGGGGAAGTAGGTTTAGGTTTTAACTACCTTTTGTATTTTTCTAAAGCAGAAACATTAGAAATTGAAAAGGCCTCTTAAATCACACCTTCCATATCACAGTGTAGGATGATTGCTTACAAAGTAATCATTTGGTAAAGATAATCACCTTTCCTAGCCTAGTTTTACTATGACCTTGTTGAGATCTTCTGTGTGCCCAACAGTTGGGAAGAAAAGCCAAGAGAACAGAGGAATTGTGCAGTGGACTGGGTGTGACATGGAGTTTGTTTCCATCTCTGCTGCTGACTCAGTGCATTAGGTCAGAAAAAAGTATTTACTGCTCTGTGAGTCAGCTTTTTTCTACCCACGAGTTGACAGGCAAGATACTTACATATTTTTATAAAAGGGTTGAGGATGAAAAGTGTCGTGCATTCTTATTATAATAAATATTGGTTTTCTTACATATAACTTCTGTGAGAAGTTCCTTCCCTGTTTACAGCCTTCTTTATGCAGGTTTACACATGGCCACCAGCTTTCCCCCTATCAATTTAGCCAGATTACAAATGCCTTGACCTTCAAAAAACTGGCTATTTCAACATCCCCAGCTCTCCAAATGTTCTCACACACAGATTCAGCAGTCTCTTCTTCTAGTGCTATATTAAAATAGCTTAATACTGAAAGGATTTTATAGAAATCTATTGCAGTGCTAGTTTTTCAGAACACTTTGTTTACAGCAATTTTTAAAAGTAATTCTCATGTAACAAAGATATTGAAGTAGTTAACCTTGATTTCTGTTTTTTAAGGATCCACCAATGGCAGTGACTCTTGGACTGCGAATGGAAGAAATGATTTTTAATCTTGCTGACACACATTTATTTTTTAATGATTTAGAGGTAAGAACCAAAAGAACATAACCACCATTATGCTTGGGGTTGTAGCATAGTGGCTTTGCTCTGCATTAGTGTTTGTTGTGTGTGACATTTTCTGCCATTCTAGACTTTGGGTTTTTTCATACTCTAATCAAAGATGGCTTAGCCAGGTAGCAGTGACTTGCCATGGCACCAGAGTCCTTCCATGAAACTGGATGAGAAAGGGAATCTGCTAATTACCCTCTCCTCTCCTTGTCCTATGGCCATCTTTTCAGTTTCCCTGGATTTAGAGCTGTCTGCAGCCATTTCCAGGAGGGGGACATATGTGCCTTCCATTCTTTCTCTTGAAGTTCTCTGCATTTGTTTTCAGTGGGTACCATCAGCTAACCACAAGAGATTGTGTTCTTCTCTTCACATACCTGAATAGCCTTTTGGCTGCAGGCCACCCTTTCTTGCTCAAAGGTAGAATATTTTTCATTTACCTCAAAGACTGCAGCATCAGAGAGATGGGACTATGATAGGTGTGCTTGTCAGTGATGTCTCTTCCCGAGGTAACCAGGCAACCACATATTTTGTCACGACATACTCAGGGTGTGCAGTTTGGCATCCGGTCAGAAAAGGGAGAGACCTCTTCCTAGGGAGTGATGGCTGTGGACTGCTCACCTGTCAGGAGCACGCAGATGGACTGCCACAGGGACAGACCTTTTGTTTCACTCCAGGAATCCAGATCTGTTATTGTGGAAAATGACAGTCTTACAACCATGTGTGTCAAGAGACAGGGGGTGAAAAACAGTTCTCAAATTAAACTATGGGCTTTTCAGTCCTTCCACTGCTCTAAATCAGTTTTTTTCTTACTCAAAGTGGATCCCAGACTCCCTCTCTGAACAGATATTTTGTCACTAATGGCACTTGGAAGCCTTTGAGGTTTTGTTTAAAATGCCAGAGAAAGGTCTCTGGGGAGTGAAAAGAAAAAAATGAGGATAAGTGAGATTTTTCCATTCACTGGGATGTTGATTTGTGCACTTGTCTTGTTCCTTCATTGATTGTAAGCAATAGGAAAAATAGAAGGTACCAGGCTGTAGTTGTCTTTGCCATCCCTTGCAGACCTCATTTATTCTTACTTCTTTTTAAGTCAAGAACCTACTTCACCCTGTACCTGAGCTGCACTTCCTCCTTCCAGCAGCAGAAACCTAAGAAAGTAAATGCCTTCTACAGTCAGTGTTTTATTGCAGTCCTAATGAGTCATCACTTGACAATGCAAGTGCATTCGGTGAATGTTCTCCTTCTGGTGCCCCATACCAGGGGAAGATTCCAAATAAATTTTTCAAAGCATTGTTTAAATTTCTTTTTAGCAAACCTTTGCCCCTGCATGTTCAGATTTCATGTGGCACGCAATGAACTTTAAGCCGTTTGGTAGCATATGCCCAGAGTTCTTCAGTCTTGTGCTGAGTTCAAGTGGAAGAGTTCCGCACAATGGAGCTTTTCTCTCTTTCCATACCTCTTTATTCTTGCTTATGGCCACTGAAGCTTCATTCCTTTCTCTCATTATTTATTTTCCTTGTAGATCTCAGGTTTATCTGTCATAGGTAGATCATCACATTTTTGTATATTATTCATAGGGTGGTTTCAGTATCCTGTCGAAAAATTAATACTCCAGCTCATTCCAGAGCTTGAACAGTATCCAAACAGTTTTCATCTTTAGAGAAATCAAAAAATACTACTTGGGAACTGTATTGGTGAATCTCATAACTCAATCAATTTGATTTGATTAAAACCAGTTTCTACATGCAATTAAATATTTTCTAGCCCAGAATTAATCTTTATTTCAAAATCAACTCACTTACTTACAAGATTACCAAAATTCCAAACTTCTTGTTCTGAAATGAGCTGTATGCACACATTCTGGCATATGCAAGAAGACCAACAATTTTCTGTCTTCTTAGCAAATAAAAAATAATTGCATGATATTCTGTGCCAAAGTACATAGATGTGTCCTTTAATATGCAGATGAATAAGTCTGTTTAAATATATTTGCAGAGCACATGGCCATTACTGAATATTTCAGTGCATCTGTGTGATGACTGTGTCATTAATTCTGACAATCCCTAGTTCTGACTTGGGGTCTCTCTCTCATCTCTCCCCCTCTCTCCATGTCTCTTTCTCTGTCTTCCTCTCTCCATCCTCCCCCAGGAGGAGGGAGGTGAGTGCTGAGCTGCGGATGGTCATGGCCATCAGGACAGAAGACCTTCAGTTCTTACTGAAGGAAGTGAGATTGGCCTTTACTAACTAGACAGATTACTTCTCCTTTCATCATCTCACTTTTTTAATGCTGAGCCATCAGGTTCCATACTTTCTGTCTTGCTTTCATCTTCATCCCACAATAAACCTTGTGGCTCTGCACATGACAACCGTAATGTACTAGTGAACCTGTATTCCTGTAATACTGACTCCAGTCACTACATCCTCTAAGCTCTCTTTTTTTCCCTGTCTTTCTTGGTTGCAAACACTGCATACCAGGGTTTAGTAATAATAACCAAGTTATTGAAAGCTATCACATACAAAAATAAAGTTCTCCTTCTTCTATGCAAATCTGTCTCACTACAATGACTGCTGATGCTGAAATTCCTATCTGCTGAGACATTCCCTGCTGACCCAGTAACCCCTGTTCTAATCAGCCAAGCTGCACTTTTATTTCAGGCTAGGCTGTTCTCCAGCAATTTCATTCTCAGTGTATAAATTTTAGTTAGCTTGAGAAGTCTCGCTTGGGAGGGCAGTTGGTGTTCTGCCATGAAAATAGGAATCTGGTGCTCTAGAAAGTTCATGTGCCTAAGCAATGCTAAGAGACGGGACTCAGTTCTGTAATAATTTCCAGACTAATGCATTCTCGTCTCAACCAGGTAAGGAATGAATTCAAGTTTTTCTCCCTATTTCAGTTTTAATTTTAAGACAGCTTTTAGAAATGTTGGTAGGCATACTATGCATGTTAAAAAAACCCTGTTTCTGCGATTTGCAAGAAGGAATTTGGACTTGAATCTTCCAACTCCATTATCCCCCTCCATTCCCAAAACAATGAAGAAAAAAAGAGTATTTCAAACAAACTGAGTTACATTTCCATTTCTATGATAATCCTACCATATTTTAAATAGGATTTTGTTGTCATTTTTTTGCTCATTAGAAATTGAAATGAGAAATGAAAAATAGGATTTAGGTAAGTTTCAGAATTTGGGAGGCAAGTCAAACTAGTTTTAACAGAAATTGAAGCATATACATAAAAAGGAGTATTCTGTATAGCCTGAGAAAGCATAGTGCTGAATATCTCCTCAGTAATAACATTTTTGTGTACAGTGTGGTGAGTCAGTGTTTTTACTGGATAATGAAATTACTGTCCATTCCAGGAGGATGGTTTTTACAGATGATTTGTTGATTCTGTACTCTAAAATAATTTTTCAGCTCTAAAAATTGCTGCAGAGAATTGACTGCGCTTAGATATAATTTAAATTAGTATTGCTTCAAGCAAAAGCCAGTTATTGTACCTCAATTCTTCTCCTGTACTCTCAGTAATAGGAAATAGATTTTATCTTTCTTAGTTTTGACCTTGCACTGGCAGTGAACCACTGTTACTAGAGTGTAGCCAGTACATGTAGCTGGTGTGAAAAGCATTTTACCTTAACATTTAAAATGACAGCTTGCTTTCTTTCCTTCTTCCCTGCAACTGTTTGGTCTCCTCTTCAAGCAAACTCACATCTAGTGTTGTACCATCAATTTCCTGTTTCTTTTGGGAAAAGTAGAAAACTATCTCAAATCTGCACAAACCGTCTCCTCTTTTTTTTCCGGAAAGCTTTTTCACAACATTTAAGTGAATTTGTATAATTTAAACATTTTTGTTGAAGTAAATAAGTAAAAGAGAAAATGAAGTAAAACAAAGCAAATAGAGGTGGGCATGAGTTTGTTGACCAGCAAATGTGTATTGCCACTACTGTGAGGAGTTGAGCCATGGATCCAAGATGAGACAGGAGAAGAGGAAGAGGGAGAAGGAGGAGGCTGGCGAATGTTGTTGGGTTTGATCCTCTCATGTGGCTACAAACTAAGCAACCTTCTTGCAGGAACAAGGGGCAAGTAATCAGAAAACGGCATGTTCCCCTCTTCTCCTGTTGCTGGAATCAATGAACAAAATGAAAGATAAATAAAAGTAAACAGCTGAGCCTTTGCCACCCACTCATAATTAACTTAATAATGAAATTATCAGCAGAACAGTTATCTGTAATTTTCAAGGCTGGAACAATGTAGCTGAAAGGCTTAAGAAAATACAAACAGCAGCAGACGCTCCTTATTCCTCAGGGCTTCTGTGTGCCCTCCATTTAATTAGTATACCTTCGTATCCAATGGACTGATTTTTAAACTTTTAAAATTATCTTATGTTTTGACCAGTTTCTGGGAAATTGGCAAAGGTGATTAGGAAGCCAGATATTGCTCAGATATTGCAGAATATAGAGTTAGAATTTGTCCCAGTAGGGCTTTTTGTCTGATTTTTTAGTTTCTCTCCTACACTGGGTGGAGTATAGTTGCATTTTTTTTCTGGATAATAATAAATAAGGGTAAAGAAATTAGTCTTTTATTTCGACTGCCACTTTCCCTTTTCTTTCTCTTTTCATCTGCTATTTGCATCCAAAAGCAGTTTTAAAAAATATTCTACAGTTTAAAATAATTTCCTCAGACAGAAACAAAAAATTTTAGTACTCCAGTGGGGAGAAGAATGCTTCATTTATGTTCCTTGAACACTGCTCTTTCATGCCTGTCTTAATGGATTAAGCCAGATGAACAGAGTTTGGCTGCTTATTCTTTTAGTCTTGATACAAAATTTTAAATTATGATTGTTTGTATGATGCAATGGAATTATGCATTTGAAAATGAAATTATATGCATTTATTTTATAAAAAATTGCTAATTTATTTTTTAAAAAAACTAGTTTAATGTGGGTAAAAGTCTGTTAAGTTTCCATTCAGTGCAAATAATAATAATTAAACAAACAAACAAACAAAAAAAAACAGAAAGAAGAAATGGCAATTCCCCAAATTCACACTCCAGGAAATTGTGGCATACACATTTGGAAATCACTCCCCTGTTGAAATATATCCTTTATCTGGACAATTTAGCACTGATACAAGACTGAGATAGGAAATGTAGAATGGTGTCCTCCTGCATGTCACAGAGTCTGAATTAAGTGCAGCTTGTCAGCAACTTGATCTGAAGTAGATGATTCAGATGACTCTTTATTTGAGGTACAGAATGTGCATTTTAGAAGTTCCACCTCATTTTGTCTCAGTGATGAGATTAAATTATCTGAAAACATTTATTGGGGAGTAATTTTTAAATACATCATTGAACTTTTCTTGTATTAGGATTATGTTAACAGCTATTTTAAATATTAAAAAAATACTTATATGGAGGAAAGTAAATCTCTGGACACTGAATTTCAGGTGTGTCTTTAGGTTAAGTTGTTAGTTCTAACAACTACAGAAATCAGTAATACAATGCCTATTCATATTTAGTGCTGCAAGGTGGCTTGAGTTCTATATTTATTTGTGCTTCCCCCACATTTTCCTATCTTTCTGCCATAACCACTGTGCAGAAAAGGATATTTGATAGCTATCCAATTATTAAACCAGCTTGGAGAGGAGTTCAGTTTTCCAGTGTAGCTCAGATCCCTGAAGTTACTTCCATTCCTTCTGAAACCAGGAAATAATGAAATTTTCCAGGACTGCTTGATTATCTGTGATTTTCCAGCCAAAGGCATTTGGATAAAACAAGAAAAAAACCTGATAAGCATCCAGACTCCTAGAGACTTAACAGAAATTACAGGCCTGTGGATCTCCATCATCATTAACTTTTAGGAAGTGGGGAAATACAATTTAGGTGATTTTGGAATATGGGTATACTACAGAGACTGTAAATGAGACTGGTTGAATTTTTTTCAGTTAAAGCTATTTTAATCTAAAATCACACAAGTTACATATCACTTTTCTAAAGGCCTGTTTTAACTAATTTACACAGTGTAGGAGTTGACGGATGTATTATTGTAAAGAAATTGGTGGGAATAGGAAGCTATAAGTGTATATACGCTGCCATCTTCTGGTGCACTTAGTGGCCTGCACCGAGCATTTCTTCAACATCTGTACTAAGCATCTGGATAGCACACTTTATTATAAGATAATTTATCATTTGTTTGGGTTTTTTTCAACAGGAGTGTGATCAAGTTCATATAGATGATGTTTCTTCTGATGATAATGGACAAGACCTAAGGTAAGATGGACCATTTGTTTCTTTTTTTTTTTCTTCAAAGATTAAATAAATTGAGCATTTACAGGAATACATTGTATTTATTTTTACTGTATTTTGGGTGTTTGCAGTACCTACAGTTTTGCAACTGATGGCTTCCATGCAGCTGCAAGTAGTGCAAACCTTTGTCTGCCAACAGGTGTAAGAGGAGGGGTTGACTGGATGAGGAAGCTGGCTTTCCGTTACAGAAGAGTAAAAGAGTTGTATAATACTTACAAGAACAACATAGGAGGTGAGTTTAATTGTCAAAACCGATTTAGAATGCTGATCAGGTTATACTGCGTAGTGATGAACTCCCACTGAGGGAATGTGCCTTGGAAACCACAGAGTGAATGGAAAGTGATGTGACTGGACCTTGGGCTATTGAAAGCTACTGAGTGTAATGGCAGAGCCAACATTGTGTTGTTGTGGAGGAGAACCAGAGGTGGGGAAAGAGATGAGGCTTCCCTTTAGCTTCCATGGAGCCTATTTTTCTCCTTCAGACACAGCTCAGCTATACCTACCTTACTGATTGGTTGAGCCACTTACTCTACCTCAACTATGCTGTTATTCTAGGAATGAGGTTGTATAGTTTCCACAGCACAAATTAGTTGTGGCTGGCCTGTTCCATCCTACATTTTCATGATCTTGTTGGTAACAACACACTATCCACTAAATTCTCTGCTAGGTACCTGCTAGTCCATTTTTACCAGTGGATGCAAGAAAACCCTAGCACTGCCATGCCACAAGCCCTTTTTGGTGATTCTGTAGCTTACACAGTTAATTGTGTTAGCAAGAAATTCAAGTCTCATTTGGGCTCAGAGCTTTCCTGTTACCGTTTTCATTCATGGACTCACTCATGGCCAGCAGACTTGTAGGAAATCAAGCAGCAGAACTGAAATAACCTATTCTGGAGAGTCCTGTGTGACTTGCAGAGGCTGCCAGCTCTCTTCTGAGGGGGGGAATACATCAACTGACTGCCTTAAGAAGAGCCTGCGAGAACAGGGAATATTTACAAGTTTTCAAGCATTGTTACAGCCACAGTTGAGGATAAGATGAGGTGAACTCAAACAGGAAGGAGTTCAAGTGAACACTCATTCTACAGCATGGGCTTTTTTAACTTACCTGAAATGTATTTCAAAGGAACCTGAAACTCAAAGTAAAGCTCACCGTCAGCAAAACCAGACAGTTTGATATTCATTTCTTGCAGTCTCTCAAAAATGGGAAACAGGACTACTAATATGGGCAATAATTAGTCATTACCTTAATCATTTTCTAAACTATGTAAACCTGAAATATATATTTTCTCTTAGAAGTTCAGAGTCTTTATTTGCCACAAGAGGAAGCAATAGGAGCAAAGGGTGATAGTTAAATGGCTGATTTTCACTTGCCCTGACTTGCCATTCATTGGTTTCATGAATGGAGTTTTTATATATTAAGACTACTTGCAACATTATTATCCATATGTTTACTGGATTTTCTTCTATCTCCTAATACATCTAAGATTCTAAAGCTGTTGCATTTCATAAAACTTTTAACATTAGTAAGAGCTCAAGTCCAAGAGCACAGCATAGGAAAACACACTAAGAGGAACAACCATTGCAAAGGCAGAGTGCAATATGTGCATATGCACACATGTGGTGCATTGTGTTAAGGTTTTTATTCTTTCCCACAAATCCTGCTTCTGAAATACATTCCATCCATAGTGGGCATCCATCCTCTACTTCTTAACTTTTTAAATAATCTTTTTATCACATATCTGTCTATTTCAAAATAGCTGTTAAAAGGCAACAGAAGGCTAGATCAAACTAGGTATTTTTAGGTTGCTCCATTTCAGATTTTTAAAGACAGTCATCACCACTTCTTAAGAACTTGGGGTGTGACAGAGAAGAGGGATACTAAAGGTCATGAAGCCTGCTTCCCTGCTCTTCCAGGACCAAATCTAAATTTAAAATAGCTTGGTTCCAAAGAACTCATATCTCAACATTCCGCAGGCTGGGTATTTTTTAAAATCTGACCATTCATATCCAAAAGGAGATCTTAAGGTGCTTTTAAAGACTAACTGAGATATGAGAACATAAGATGTACAGCCGTTTCACAGCTGTAAATGCTATAAAAGGAGCTATCATTGCTAACTACAACACAGCATGAAAAGTAAGCCATCAGCAAACAAATGTATTTCCATATGTGTAACCTGAGGTTCACCTATATACAGAGTCATAAGCAGGGCAGTTTTAAACATATGCAAATACTGCAAAAGCAAATTTATTCTAAAGTCTCTTTTGTGAGTGTCTCTGCCTATGATTAGGATGGCATGGATGTCCTTGTCATTGCCTCTGATAATCAGAAAGTAAGATGTATGTGAGGAGTTGGTTTAAATAATATGTATTTCTCAGAGGTATACTTTGACATGTAATAAAGTAGCCTGAACAGACAAAAAAAAAAATAATCAGGCAACTAATTATTAGTATCTTCAATACTCTCTGAAATTGCTTGGTATAGTAGAGTGCAAATACAGACAGACATCAATTTACTGAGCCTTGAATATAATAACTTTTCTCTTTGATATTTTTCAAGTTCTAATGGAATTTAAAATAGAAACAATGGCCATAAAATCTATAAATTCCAACTAATACAGAATTTGATTTTTTTTTTCTTTTCTTCCTTTTTTACATAAAAGGGCTCCTGGGTCCCGCTAAAAGAGATGCATGGTTGCAATTAAGAGCAGAGATTGAAGCTCTAACAGACTCCTGGCTAACAAATGCACTTAAGTCATTATCAATTATCAGCACAAGGTATGTATTTGAGTCTACTCTAAAAAAGTTTCTAGCTTTGGACTTGTAGTGACTACTTTCTGTCATTTTAGGTTAAAATAAATTAGTGCCTGTAAAGAACAGAACATGTCTAATATGACCTCTGAATAGGATGTAGGAAAAATTCCATGGAAAGTTATTTTATTTTCTGTGATTCCAGTATTTACTAAAGATAGTATTAAGTGTCTTCTAAAATGTGATTAAATGTGCCTGTGTACACTGAAAGGATATCATAAAATTCTGAGCCAGCCTTTAATTTATTATCTTCTGGGCAGCATCCTCTGAACTGCACGTCCCTCTGTTCTGTCCTTCAATGCCTGTGCCTATTCACAGTGCTACATAAATGCTGTATAGATCCCAGAACACAAAACATTTTTGTTCTGTTCTTCCAGAAAAATCAATATGCTTAAGCATATATCTAAGTTTTCAGAAGAGTTAAAAGTCCAGATTCCCAGTAATGAGACATAAAATGTGTTGTTCCTATGAAATAATAAAACTGTGAACAATGCTGTTGCTTAGTCAGCTGTACAATATGTATCTCATCAGACATCCTAAAAATTCTGGTTTTAAACCATAAAAAAGAACAATCTTAACCCATCTTGCCTTCTGAACATGTCTGGGAAAAGACTCAGCATGAAGTGGAAAGAACAAACTTGGAAAGATGTGAAAAGCTTATTTTAAACATAACAACTTTTGCAATATGTTTATCTCTTAACTGTTTTTTATTTAACAGTATCTTAAGCACATTAAGAGATAAAAAAAAGTAAAAAATGTGTGTAAATTTGTGTAAGCCATTGGGTTTAGCTCTACATTTCTTTCCAAATTGCTAGTCTTCAAAAAGACTTATGGCAATGAAGGCCAGTTGAGCATTGGTGGATGAGTCTGGAAAACTGTTTATCAGTTTCTCAGGACTGTTAAATAATAGTCTTTTATCTTGTCTTCAAAGAGCTGTACAGCTATAAATCTTCAGAATTTACCTGTGAGGCAGCTAAATATTACCTGTATGTTGCTGACAGGAAATTGAGTACATTAAGGCAGAAATAGTGTCCTGATTTTTAGCAGTGAAACTATCACAAATAGTAACCTAAGTTTTTGCTTGGAATTTGTGAAAGAACAAGGAGGAAAAATCACAACTATTTGCTCTCAGCTCCATGTTCACAGCATCATCATGCCCATATTCCAGCCTGTCAATGCCTAAAGTAGCCTGGCTCTGAGTTTTCAGTTGTGTTACTGCCAGCACAACTTCTCCATTCAAGTTTTCCTCCTCATCATTTGATGCTAGCTTATTAACATGATTATTCTTATCTCTCCTTCTTCTCAGAAATATTCTCAGTCTTGAAACATGAAGAAAGTGATGTCATTGTGCAGAAATGTGTATTGGCTTTTTATTTCCCCTCAAGACAGGAGTAACAAATGATGTTTTTGCGTTCTTTTAACTCTTTTCTTTGGCCAGTACCTACAGCCAGTTAATTGCCAGAGTGAAAATAATGCTTTTAAAGCATTCAAATGCCTATTTTTGGAGGTAATTGGTGTTCTTAAATGTCTGTATATTAGTGGACCCATCTTCCAGGATGTGTTTTTTTATAAACCAGTGTGGAATATTTCCTTCAAATCAGGCCTGCATATTTCTTTAAAGGATTTTGCCAAAAGTTTTATGTACATTTTTCTGGAAGTGATGGTGCTGAGCAGTACTGCTATGTGAGTGAAAGTAAATGTCAAGGAATCCTGAATATGCTCTCCACAGCTGGTTCACCTCATCAACATTTGGGTAATAGTTTTAAACTATTGAAACTTAAACTATTTCTCTCATTTTAGGAGTAACTGTGTAAACGTGTTGGTAACAACAACCCAGCTTATCCCAGCCCTTGCAAAAGTTCTACTATACAGCTTAGGAGGAGCTTTTCCTATTGAAAATATTTACAGTGCAACCAAAATAGGTAAGAAAATTATTCTTTCATCCATTCTGACTACATTGCATTACCAATATTTTTTTGCCAGTAATGGAGGGATTCCAAGCCACTTCCCTGACACTTACAGTGTTAGTTATAAGATTTAGGCATTACATATGTTCAAATGTGTTTATGTTGATATATTCCAAATTCACCTTATTTTCAATGATGCCTGATGGAATAAAGGTCCCCATACTGATTAAAGGCCCCAGAAACTCCTAAATGTGATGCAGAAAACAAAAAATGCACAGAAAAGAATGAAGAGGAGTGTTTTGTGAATTCAAATCTAAGCAGAACTTCTGTTAAAATAGTCTCTGCTCTGACCTTCAGCTCTATATAATCTAGGCCACTGCTTCACAAGCTTTTTCTGGAAGCATAGTACATTAGTGATGGTAATGACAACTGTTACCAGCAGAAGCTGTGTTGATGGATGCCACAAGGGCACTTTCCTGTTCTGCTGATAACTGTGTACCTCTTGTGTATTACAGTTTGGAAATTTATGGGGTTTGGAAATTGCATACAAAATTTTCTTGTAAACCAAGAAGAGTTGCCGTTCCTGTGAAATGTGACACAGCCTACAATATCCAATATTTTTGGTAGATTTCGGGTTTTATCAATTATTAATTCAGGAATGCATAATTTCTCTACCTATGACACCTTATATAACATGGAGTGTGACACTTCATTGACAAAAGCATTACAATGTATTTCCTAAATTATTTTCGCAAGTGAAAAAATAATGCACACGTTAACAGTGTCAGGAAAAACTATACCTCAGTCATCCTTTAATTAGCTGTAGCTGTCCTCTAGACATAAATGCCTCAAGTTCCTTAAAAACTTAAGTCAAGGCACAAAGTATCCCAAATACCACATGGTACGGAGCAGCCTCTGGAATGAATGTCATCTGTCATACAGCTTGTACATGTTGGATTCAGTCACTGAGATTGCACTTGGACCAAAGGAAGGAGCATTAAGAAATAGTGCTGACAGCACAGAAGAGAGTGGTGAAGTGAAGCACGGTCTCTGGAGGCTCTGTTGAAGTAATTCTCCACCAGGAGTTCCTTCTGGGAACACTGTGCCTGCTGTTACACTCCTGTCAGGAGCACAGCAAGCTCTGGGGTACAAGATCTCTCTCTACTATTTATCTCAGTGATCTCTGCACTGTGCTGAGCACAGGACTATAATTGCAGCTGTTGCTTGCACGCACTGGAATCTAGTCCTCACTCAACAGTTAATACACACGGTGCTTTTCCAAGTCATAAGCACTTTTTTGTGGGCCAGCTTAATAAAAGCAAGAGGAGAGCAGTAAGAATTGGAGGTCCTGAAAGCATGAACTTGTGGGAAAAGACTAAAACCATGGGGCAAAGAGAGACAAAATAAGAAACAAGATAAAAAGCTATTGCAGAGAGGAAAGAAATAATCTCTCTATGTTGATGGCAGGTATGACAACAGGTGATAATTTCTTTGCAATAGGGCACATGTACGTCACATGTCAAAGACAAATTTCCTAATAGAAACAGTTAATTAAATATGAAGATTGCCCGTGGAACCAGTGAAATCATCCTATTAGGACAGTTTTAGGCTTGATAGCACAAGCATTTGTTGTTGAAACTGAAGCTGCAGTAGTACAAGGAGAAGATCAGTAGATGACTTTGCTTGATCCCTTTCAGTCCTGTTTATTGTTGTTACTGGCTTAGCCTGCTTACTTCCACCTTTCTCCAAAAGAGCCAAAAGCTTCATGGATGTTCTCCCGGGAACCTGTTGTCTAATTTTATTCTGATTCTCCATTGTTCTTTGAACACTTTTTCCATAGCTATATCACACTTTGTTGCAGACACATTAGAATTAAAATGTCTGTTTTCCTTGAAAAAATATTACTACAATAATAGGGAAATATTTAAATTCAGTTATTAATTCACTGACCTATTAATTTTTACAGTGCTGCTAATTCCTTTATCTTAGTGGCTTTCCTGTAACTCTTAAGAAAGAGATTCAGTTTTACCTCTAACAGCTTAGTGTCACTAAGGGAATTAATTGCTTCTTGTCAGTTTTGGCTCTAAATCACAAGGTTGCAAACTTTTAAAAAGTAGTAGTAACAATGTCTTACCACTGCAATAGTCCTTTGTAGGGCTTCACCATAACTCAGTTGACAGCTTGAATAAGTAGTGCATTGTTTTTCAGGCAAAGAGAGCTGTTTTGAGCGTATAGTGTCCAGATTTGGCACTAACATAACTTATGTTGTGATTGGAGATGGCCGAGATGAGGAACATGCAGCTAATCAGGTAACTTCACTCTGAACTCTTATCTCATTTATCTTCCAGGAAAAGAAAGTTGCTTTGAACGAATAATGCAAAGGTTTGGCAGAAAAGTAGTATATGTTGTAATTGGGGATGGTGTAGAAGAAGAACAGGCAGCAAAAAAGGTAACCTGTCTCCTGAAATGTTGGTGTGATACATAGCTACTAATGCAAGCCTTTCTGTTTGCATTTCTGTCAGTGTTGCACAATGACAGAATGACAAATAATTTTGAGTCCACAGATGCAAGGCAACAAGAGCATGATGAGATCAAAACTTAGAGTAAAATGAACCATTTGGATTTTAGCGTTTGCTTCACTTCAGTTTGGAATGAAAAAAAAAAAAAAAAAAAAGAAAAACTATTTTTAAAATAAATGAAAAATGATTGCAGAAAAAAATTCCTGACTAGCTTCAAGCAAGTTAAATATAAACAGAAGAAATAGAAAGGGTTATGACATGATGGCTGGGTGGTAGTTTTCTTTCAATGGTGAAATCAGGGAGGTTTCAAGAGAAGTGTTACAAAGAATGGGGCAAAACCACCTAAAGGACTGTGCAATTTTTTTGCTAACATAGATCAAGATCTGTGGTTTACTGGAGCAAATATGATGAACATATAATTTGCTTCAAGAAAGACATATCTGCAAAAGGAAAAAGAACATAATATAGAGATTGTGTACCAAGTCTGTGTTTCTAAACAATAACTGTTTCTTTAGAAATATTCCATTTTCTCATTATAATAATTCAAGTCTAAATTTCACCAGATAAGTTTTCAATGTTCAAAACCAGATCAATTTGCACCATACTTCCAGTATAACCTTGAAAGTGTGCAAAAACTGAAATTTTTGCCTCACGATGTCTGCACAGGACAAGTGAGGTAAATATCATTGTGCTAGGAGTAGCAAAATAAAACGGTCTTTTAGTGTTGTAGCTGGAATGGAAACAAAATGAAAATAACCAAAATGCTCATTCCAAATGGTTCCTTAATATGGGTACAGTACTGGTGATGGGTCTTTTATAGTTTGTACTAAACAAAGGTGGTTGGATTGTGTACTTTCAATTTGGCATGCTTTTTTCTTAACATTGGCTATATTGCATGGATAGATACAGAATTCAGAGATATGGATGAATATAGCACATTACAAATAGATCTGAACACAACATGAAAGTATGAGGTTTTTTTCTATTCTGATGACTTGCTGAAGGAGATAGTGCATATATATGCATCTCTCTCAAATACTGATGCTTTCTGCAACACAAATTATCTTTTATTATTTAAACCAGAAATGTGTTATTTTCTTATCAAAAGAGATTTATTTTTCCCCCCTATATGGAGAAAAAATGTAATTCAACTCTGTTTCAGTGTTGTGTGTGAAGCCTTTTTTAATAAAAGTCTTATAGCCCTTTAAATGATCATTCAGTGTTTTCCAAGTCTAGAAAGTAAGTGGAGTGGAAAGGGATTTCCTATTAATGCTCCTTCGTGTGGGTTTGCATGCTAACAATAACTAAATAGCCCTTACTAAATAACAGGCTCTTTCCAAAGAAACTGTAAGAAAGACTACCTAATTATTTTAACTTCACTTGAACTATTAGGCTCAGATCTATTTTGGTCTGATTTTTGTCAGTACTTTACTAGCAAAAATCAATCCAGAAACACAGTGGTGTAAAATATGTGGTGGTAAGCCTCATGTGTCATATACCGCCCCGTGTCACAGTGTTCATCTTTCCTGACCTTTTCCCCCCTCTAACAAACACAGCACAACATGCCTTTCTGGAGGATATCCAGTCATTCGGACCTCTTGGCTCTCCATCAAGCACTGGAACTAGAGTATTTGTAACTGTGTTCTAAAGTTGGCGATCCTTTTTTTATATATATATATCTATTTCAAGTACACTGAATTTTTATGTGTGATTCAATGCCTCTGGCTGTACACATATGAATTGTCTTAAGAAGGGAAGAAATATTTGGAATTAAAAATTCCAAATTGAAGAATTCAGATTGCTGAATGGAGTTAAAACATTAGTGCTACGTAAGGAAGCTCTATGGTCTTATATATGCAACGTTTTTAAATGAATTAAAACTGTGGAGGTTGCTGGTACACACCAAGTGAGCCCTGACAGGAGTGAACAAAGGACTCGAACTGGCAAAGCACCAACACGCGTTTTCCAGCCGACAAGGTGGTGTTCAACAACATTCCTCAAAATGGGATATATTCTCAGCACTGAGGTTTGAACCAGACTTTAGCCTACCTAACCCAGAAAATCTGAATTGGAATGCACTCAGACTGTATAATGACAATCCTGTCTAGACCTGTAATTTGTGTAAATTATTGATGAAAATAATTTACTGTGACTTTATTAGCAGCTGATTTTGGAAGTGGATGCAATTTTTCTTTCTTTTGCGGGGGTAGGGGAGGGAGAGGGTTATATAATATTGTCTCTTTTATAAGTTTGGCAAACAGAATGTGCATAATGATGTGTTGTGCCTTAAAAAGAAGACTGTGTTTGTGTGTTATAATGTAATTTTGGTTAAAAACTATGTAGATAAACAAACAAAAAAAAAAACCTTTGTGGTAATTTTTGACATGACCAAATTTGAAATTCAAAGAAATCAAAGAGTGGGGCTGCACCAAATCATTTAAATATTTGTTGCAGTAAGAAAAAATAATAAAAGAAAGTTTGTGTTTTTATTTGGATTCTGAATAATTCCACTGATTGTTTAAGGGAAGTTAAAAGTATGTTGAGAGGTTGATACTGGGGACCGCTACCTTGAAAGCTAAAAAAAAGTGTTTAACACCTTCAACATCATTTCTTGATTCTCCAACAAGAGAACTAAGAGCCATATTCATGAATTACTTAGTCCACTGAAAGCCATGCAGTGAGTGCATCTGCTGTGTATAAAAGAACAGATTCTCACCCAGCAGACAAAATGTGAAAGTGGCACTACCACAGGGTGAAAATGTGGAATTAAGCCCAGATGGGGAGTAAAACACAAGTCCTTTAGGAAAGAAAAATTACTATAGATTCTCTCACCAGTAAGGTGCACAAATTATGCTACATTTAGCAAATTCAGGATCAGCACAAGCTGGTGAAATTGCTGGTGTGATGACAATGGCCATTTGAGGAGTACAGTTCGCTTTGGTAGATATAACAGCATTTTGGCAGCTTTTCTATTCTGTTCCACATTTAAGTGTCTTCTGTTTTGGGTCAACATTATTTTCCTCACTCAATTTTGACTGCAGAACAATATTTCATAGGAGGAACCCTAAATGTTTTGAATCAGAAATTTCAATAGTATGTCAGGCATCTGAGGAGAGGGTAAAGAGGGGAATTTTATGAAGAAATATGGAGAAATATATAACATTAATTTTCCTAATGTCTATTAAAAATTACACTCCATACAGTGATAATTACCTTGCAAGTTTGAACATGCTACCTTTCAGCTTTGGAAAATGAGCAAGGGTTATATTGCACACAGCGTCCCTATTGCTGCACGTGCAGCTTGAGCACTCTGAAACAACAGCAAGTGGTGCCTCTCTCATGGCAGAAGATGGAAACTACTTTTTGATTTTTAACGCTGTACATAGAGACACCTCAGGTTGCCTGTGCTCTGACTGCGTAAAGAGGTGTGTGCAAGAGAAGATGTTAAATGTAAACTCCAGGATGCCTGTACAAGCACAGTAGTCAGCACTGAAGTGAAGATCTTCCCTCTCTGTGCTGTGAAGCTGCCAAATGTCTAGTCACAAGGTAGTAACTTTGTGGATTTAAACTTTGTAGTTTATATGAAAGTTAGTTGGTAGGTGAAAGCCTGGAGCCATTAAAAGTCCAAGGCAAAACTCCTCTATAAATCCATAAATCCATGGAATTTCTTTGCTGTGTTGGAATTGGATATACAGGTCACCACACAGAAAACTAATGAAAATTTGTTATCATTGGGCAGTTTAAAGCCATTGCATGAAAACTGCCCCATATGAAATAATTATACAGTAACTATTTGGATGATAGATTTGTGTGTCCAAAAAGTAAAAAAGATGCATGCCTTCTTTATACTTACAGTACCTGTCTAGTCTAATTTGGTCTGGAAATGCATTTTTCATAAAAAGTTGTACCAGCTTTTTGTAGTTTTTCAGGTGGTAAAAAATTATTTCTACTGGAATAGGAAAAAGTTCAAACAAAGCACTTCTCAAGTCCCAGCATCATAACATTGCATGAGAATCTCAATATAAAAACCTTTGTGAAACCAAAAATTGGTATGGTGAACTAGATTCTTTTTCTTTTTCTTTTTTTTTTTTTTGACAAGTCATAGTGTTATTTAAATGCATGAAGCAATATTATTTCTCAACTTGTTTGTTCAGCTTTTCAGTGTTCTTTTCCTAATCAGATGTAAGAACAAACAATAGCCCAGTAACAACCATCAGTTCTTTTAAAAGGTTTACAGTACCTTCATTGGAGTTGTGCTTAGATCTCTGTGGCAGGTATGGCTCAATTACAAATACTGGACTTCTAGAGAAGCGATGGAGGCAAAAGGAGGGAAGTTTTACAGAGCATGACAAAGTTTTGATTTTAATTTGGATTCTGTTTGCTACCATAGCAGAAGTTAATTATAAAAATAAATAATCCACAAAAAATGTACATCCAAAGAAAATTCAAGCATTTAGCTCAAAAGCCTTTTGCAATGCTAAAATTCTAAAACAAAATTTCAGCACACAAATACTCTCTTGCTAAGCAAAAATTGTTATATATCTTTAAATAAAAGCCTGTAATACATGCCTGCCTTGTAGAGAGAAATTACTCTGAAACATTTGCCTGCATGAAAAATAGAGATGAGAAAATAACCAAGGCAGAGACATAGTCATGCCACACTGTTCCAGATAGGCCTCGGTAGATTAAACTTAAGGCTGGTCATTTTGACATTGAGTGCATTTTAATTCAACAGCACATTAATCAGAAACTGCCTTCCCTTCAGCCTCTCCTCAACAACCAAAATTGAGCACAATGTCATATTTGCAAGTATTTGGGGCAAATGAACTATAGAAAATAATGCCTTTTGCTGATACTGTAGCAGTTTTTCAGTCAGTACAGAACTTGAATGTTCATTTGGCATTTGAATAGTCAGCTGTTTGCAGAATACAAATACAGTGTGATCGCAGTCACAAGGTAGTGTCTTAAATAGCTGTAACTCTGTGCAGTTCAGTATATCAGTAAAAGAGGACAGGAAAATCTAAAAAAATATGCTTCTTTTTAGATGGCTATGGAGATTGTGCACAAAGAGATAGGTGGCAGCCAGATCCCAGATCTGATTTGATTAGAATCCAGCATGAGCAGCACTGTTTGCATCCAAAGCAGATGCGGAGTATGTTCCAGCGTAAGCACTGACAGGGGAGATGAGGCCAAATCAAAATCCTGTACACAAGCACACTTCATCTTGGGGCAGGTGAAATCCTGCAGCCAATTGGAACTGCAGCGTTTATGGAGACTGTGGATTTGGCCCATCATAGGAAGACTAGATTTTAGCTGTGAGGTCATACTCATATCCAGGGTTTTGGTTCAAAAGTCATCTCTGCTTTACAGGATTGACATCAGGCATAAGCTCTAAATGAATATGGTATTTAGACTCTCTGAAGAAGAGCTGAAGTGACATGAGCCAAAATCCCAGCAATAGCAACATTTTGGAGATGTAACTGAAGCCAAGGGTCTCTGTCATGTATTAGCAGATTATAGTTTATTAGGGCCTACCTAATTTAAGAAAATGTAAATTAAAATTAAAAGCTTGTAAAATTATGTACATCTTTACTATTTCTCAATAAATACACTTGGAAATGTCATTTTCTGCACTATACCATGTTGTAAGATGCTTGGTTTGTGGTTAAAACCCTCCGTACACAATGTCTCTTACAGGAACTGAGTGTGACCTTGGACTCTTGAGTATGTCCGCGCTGCCTTTGTGGTTCATGCCTGGAGCAACCCTGTACCCATGTGGTCTAGTAGAGACTGGTTCACCTGCATATTGTTCGCAGGGTGCAGCCTCTAGAAGGAACTTCCCTCTGCTCTGCACAGAAGTTTCCTCCCCAAGAACACTAAGTGCTTTGCTCCACATGCAGCCTGAGTGACAAGTAACACCTTTTTTGCTGTGTCCTTGGGGCAAAACACAGATGAAACCAATTTGATGGTCTAGACACATAGTATATGCATTTAAATTCCCTTACCATTCATTTACTAATGTTATGCTAATATCCTTCCTATGAGCATGGGTTGTTCAGGAGACAGACTGGGCTACTGAAGGGAAGCTGCCATTCCAGTCAAAGCTGAGCCTCCTGAAACTTTCTAAATGTTTTTGGGAACAGTGCTTCAGTGTTAGTGAAGCTAACACTTAGTTAGGTGAGGTGCTAACCTTGGTTTGAGGTGCTAACCTTGGTTTGAAGGAAGCAGTCCCCCCACAGTCTGCTTGCCCAGAATTTAAGGCACACCTAGACATGACATTATGATCTTGGAAAAAACAGCAAGTGGCAGAGCCTTAGTAACCACAGTGCTTCAACCACAAGAGACAGCTTGTAAATAGTGGATTTTTTTTTTTTCCTCAGGAGTTAGATTAAAGCATGTCTGTTACAAATATAACTGTACTGTATGCACATCTGCCTTCTACTCTAATTTCAGGAATGAAAAGGAAGATATATCAAAAATAGGGTGGACAAAATATAAAGAAGGCCCATCTATGGAGCAGATTGACCCATAGTTAATAGTAGTTTTAACATTGAGTCAAATGGGTTTGCATGTGTCTAGAGAAGTGGAACCATTCAGTGCCCTTTTGGGGGAGTGAGATAAATGTAGTCAGAAAATGGTTTTCCTCCCTATTAAAACTGTGTGAGATTTCAGAACTTTTCCCTTTTCATACCAGGATAAAAATGAGAATCTGGGGTCCTTTGATTAAAAAGCTTTTGTCTGGGTTATAGCAAAGCATTAGCTTAATTTCTCATTGCTGAGAAACTCAGTGCTCTAAATGTCTGTCAATATGTTCTGAACAGGATGATTCACAGTGCTGAACTAAAGTAAAAACATTACACTGAGAACATTTATGGGTAGAGAAATAACTCTTCCCCATTTGCGTGCAAAAATACCTCTTCCTCATTATCCATTACCTATGGAGAATCCCCGAGGAAAATCAAGCAGAAATTTGGAATGGAATTATTTAGCTGCATCTTCCACTATTTGCCTATCTATTATTATCTCCAGGGGATGCACATTTAGGGTTGACTTGTTCGATCCATTTTCTTTTTTCCAAACAAATAATGGATTCAGAAACATTTTGCGGATGTTTATAAATTTGGGGGAATTGTTTCAGTTGCCAAAAGCCCAGACAGTAGGAGGAATGCTGAGAAAGTCAACACAGTAGTTTGGTTTTGCCTGTTAGTTTCTCTACCAATTTCAAGGCTTGACTTTCTAAGAACTGAATCTCTGATTTAAATCCACTAATAAAAAATGAAAAAGGATATTTTTTTTTCTTGTTGAGAAGAAAAGGGTGAAAAGGAGAAAACTCCGTAAACTTTCACAAATTGATTAAGGGGACAAGCAAAGAAAATACTTTGTTGCACAAAGCACCATTTCTCAAATTTGTTAGATGAATTAGTCATCAAACATCCATCTAAACATGAGTCATTAGAAATGCACATATGCACTTCAATAAATGTGAAGCAAGAGAGTAGAAAAGCATGAAGGACAGGATTTAAATGAACAATGTTCTATCAAGGAGTCAGGCTGAGAATGGAGGTTAATTAGACTTGATTTTTCTGCTGTGCGCTCAGTGTCTGGGAAAATGAAGTGCGGTAGAGAAGTGGAAAATGGAAAGTGTTTTGTGTTTCCTAGGCTACTACACAACCTACTGTTTCTTTCAACAGGAAGTACACACTTTTTCTACATTAAAAAAAAAACCAACTGGAGCTATTTGGAAAATATTATAAATTGTTGACTCATTGAAACCAAAATATGTTTGGGGACTGCACACACCAATGTTGATGAATGGAACATTTCTAGTCCTGTTTAGAGAAAGAGTGAATCAGGAGACCACCAGATCAACCAGAAAAAAAGTCTGAGCCATTGCAGGAGTCTGGTGACTAGAGTTCTCAGCTGGCATATCAAGTCCCTGTTCTTTGCTTTCAGCTTGTCTGGGTTAGGATCTTGGTTTCTGACTCAAAAAGGTCCTAGTTTTCTCCCAGTAGTGAAGAGGAATGCTTCTGAAATCAGAGGGGGGGAAAAAAAAAAAAAAAAAAAAAGGTAAGGGAAGAAGAAATGAAAAAAAACCCCAACTTCCTCCTTACCCCTTCTTACCCAGCACTAAAACCACTATGCCCATTGTGAAGGGATCTGGAAAAAGAAATCTTCCCAGAAAGGATTTAGCAGCTGAGTTGCTAACTGGTTAGTTAGTCAGTTGGCTGCAGGGTGAGGGAGAGCACACAAGACATGGGAAAAGACCAGCAATCAGAAAGGGCATTTTCCCTGGACATTGTGTTTGTGTGTGTATCTCTCCTGTTTTACTGCTTTATAGCACATTTTGTTCTTTGAGCTCTGAACCCCTATGACATACAGCTGCTCGCTGTGACAGTCCCAGCTCTGGTCCATGGGTTTTTGCAGGCTGATCTCTTTGCTTCCTTGGTTCTCTCCAGTTTTACACCTTTCTGTTACCTAATGACAGCTGCAGCCCTTTGCTATCTGTGAATTTACTAGGATCCCAAATAGTCTTTCAACAGCAGCAGCTCCTTACAGCTTTTTGCAGGAAAAAGAAGGAGGGCTTCAACAATATTATGCTACACAGGCTATAGAAGCAAACGAGTCCCTGGCAGCCCCACTTCCCTGCCCACGTGGGACACCAGGGCTGTAGGAGAGCAAGATGCAAACAGGGGACCAGCTGCAAGCAGCAGCCCAGCCAGACACACCCCTCTCCCTTTGGTGGAAAGGGCTGCAAACTTTTCCCTTTGCCACCATTTTACAGACAGCATGATAGGGAGCAACCGTCCCTCTTGTAAGAGCAGGCAGGCAGGAGATGCTAACGCTTTTGCAGAGCAGCAGTATGCAAGGCAAGCAGATTTGTCCTTTCAAGGTGGGAGCAAAGGCAGAAAACTGGCAGCAAAGGCTTATGCACAAAGATAAACATAAGGGGTGTGTGGAAGACACACACAGAATGGTTGTGTCCCTTCATGGAGCTGAGGGCTGACACACTTAAGTACAGTTTGTTGGGTTAGTGTAAGGAGATCAGGTCTAGTATTGTGAGCCTCCTGGGTAGCCAAGCACATTCCTGTTACTTAGCAGCAGGACTTCTTTGCAGGTTTTTTGGGGGGGCATAGTGGGTTAGCTTTGGCTGGCAGTCAAACTCCCACCCAGCTGCTCACTCACTCCTTCTCTGAGTGGGATGGGGGAAATAAGAAGAACAGTAACAAGAAAGCTTGCAGGTGGAGATGAAGACAGGCAGATTGCTTAGCAATTACTGTTACAGGGAAAACAGACTTCACCTGGAGAAAATTAATTTATTATCAATTAAAAAAAATATTTAATCACTGCATTGGGCAGTGGGAAACAACAAGGCAAACATTAAAACACCACCTTTCCTTCTCCCATTCCCACGCCCAGCTTCACTCCTTTGCTCCCAACTCCTCTATGTCCTGAGCGGCACAGGCATGATGGGGGAGTATGGCAGCAGTTCTTATAGTCGATAAGAACATAGCTGTTCCTCTCTGCCGCTCCTTCCTCCTCACACTCCTCCTCTGTTCCCATGTGGGCTCCTGTCCACAGGCCACAGTTCCTTCAAGGAATGTCTACTCGCTCCGGCACAGGGTCCTTCACAGGCTGCAGTGTGGATATCTGCTCTGCCATGGAGCTCCTCCTCTTCTTCCTCCTCTACTTCCCCCCCCTGGTCCTCCTCCTTGTCTGGCTTGTGTTCCCTCTGCTGCTTCTCAATGGTTTTGTTGCATCCTCCTCCTCTGCCTGTGCAGTGTTTTCGTCCCTTTCTTGCCCACGCTTTCCCAGAGGTGCCACCACCTTGTCTGTGGTGCTCAGCCATGCCCTGCGGTGGGGGCGTTAGAGCTGGCTGGAACTGGCTGTGTCCGGCACGGGGCAGCCCTGGCATCCCCTCACAGCAGCCACCCTGCAGCTCCCCTGCACCTGTGCCCAAAATGAGGAGGGAAGGGAGGTGTATCTCAAAAAAGCCTGACACAATGTCCCATCTCTAGTTCTTCATGGTTTTTGTTACTAGTAGAAGCCCACTGGAAGAGGACAAGCCTTAGCAGGAGGAGATAACACAGACCTAACCACAAGCAGAAGAGGAGAGGGAGGCACAGGATTTTCTTCTGCTGCCCAAATTACCCAGAGCATATGAAAAGGTCCCAGCATGTCTTAAACCTGCAGGAGAACTGCCAGATTAGGTCTCAGCAGGTCTAACTCCTGATCTCTGTCTGAGACAGGCCATACTTTTCCACCTCCTGCCCATTGCACATTCCCCCTGATCGCAAGCCCCAGCCTATCTCCATCTCCTTCCCCCCCCCCCGCAGCTCCACCCCCTTCCCAGCCAGCTTGCAGAGGAGCACCTCCCCTGCCCCAGGGCACCAGGCAGGCCTGGAGTCCCATCAAAATATGCCCAATATCCTCTTCATGACCTGCACTGCCTCCAGGGTGTCAGGACCTGAGAGTTTAGCAGAGAACCTAGTGTGTCATTTGAAAAGTGCACTCAGTGCACAAGAGACATCCCAGCCATTTAGCAACTGAGCTGTTTGCTTTTAGCAACCCATGAGTGCATGGCAATTCACAGCCATATGATGTCTACCACATGCAGACAGTTAAGTAAATTAATTCTCCAGGAAATAGTTAGCTGTTATGGTGAAACCTTAGTAACAGTCAGATGCAATTGATTTAATCCATTGCCATTGCAACACACTAATGGGCTAAAAAGATGGTTTTCATTTATTTATCTATTTGTGTGTGTATATATATATATATATAATTTTTCTCCTGGAATAAACAGTTTATTTGGTGGGACTGGACAGTAGTGAACAGAGACTGAAATAGATATCTTCTGAGTGTGTTTTTTAACAACATATGAGTATTCTCTTTCACCCATGTAGAATACTGTACCAGTGATGACAAATGCATGGATATTGCTCTGTGAAACTTGCTTCAGCATAAAAGCTGTTGCTTCTTGTGGCAGGATCAGTCCTCATGTTGTGTGGCTTTCTCTGTGCCACCTCCTTCAGACAGTCCTGACCTGTCATCCTGGGACTGTGCTTTGCATAGGAAAGGTTTCAGACACAACTGGAGATGCTGGTCAAGTTGCCAGCTTAGTCCCTCCATACACAATTTATTCCTGTTGGCAGGAAATGAGATAGCAACAATTAAATGTTTTGGTTTTGGTTTTTTTTCTCCTGTTTAAGCTGCAGGGTGTAGGAGCTGCTAGTGTAGCTTGGCATATCCCTAAAGTACCTGATCCTATACCCTTTATTCAGGAGCCGTGTTCAAGGAGGGCAAGGTCCTCACAGGCTGCCCCTTGCCAGTGTGCCCAGGAGCAGCTCTCCTGCCAGAGCAAGGCTGCACATCTTTGTGCAGGGGAGGATTGGTGCCATGGGAGACCTCTGCCTGTATCTCACCAGCATATCCCACGAGGAGCCTCTAATCCTACCTTTTCAAGAGTCCATCAGCTTTAAATCCTATCTTTCTCACATGGAAAGCTTTTGGTTTAATTTGGTTTTATGGTACAAACCTTGACTGGAGCATGTGTTACGCTTCTGCAGCCCATGCAAAGGGGTGTTTACCAAAAAACCCTTAATGACATCTGTGCCTCACAATCACTCATACTTAAAGCAAAACAAAACAATGGGAAAAAAATGGGGGAGGGAGGAGAATGGAGCCAAGTGTGGCAGGCTGCCCCACTCAAACAGCGTATGCACACTGATTTATGAAATGCGATCCTATTCTCAGCAATCACTGCAGGCCATTGACACATGGCAGCTGATGGAGGTAAGGTAATTAACAAAGCCCAACTTCTCCTATTACTCTCTGGGAGCTAAAATGAGGGTTTTATTGCAGGCCCTGAATACTCTTGAACATATTCATATTCAACATTGAACTGCCAGGTGGCCAAAACAGGCTACGTTGCCACCTGGCTCCCACGGCCAGTTGAGAGGGGAAAGAGCCGAACCTGCCCAAGTCCTTTCTCAAGGTGGACACCCACTCCACTCACCTAGCCCCTCGCCTTGCTCACCACAACCTTGCTTGCTGCCATCTCAGTGTGAAGAGGGCGATGGCCCAAGCAGCACCGCCCCTGAGGTCAGCGCCTAGAGAGCCAGGAGTGCAGTTCCCATTGCTTTACTGATTATCCCTGAGTTGTTTTTATACTCCTTAGACTTAAGGTGGTTCTCAGTGGAACAGAGTCATAGCTAGGAGGAACCTATTCACAGAAGAAAAAAACTAACACCTAATTTGGGCCCTCAAGAAGTCAAGAACCACTCAGCCCAAAGGGTATCCAAGCACTTGCTAGTGATTTTATTTTTTTACTTTACCTAAATACTCACAATGAGTTTTTTTCCTTTGGCTAAACTGCAGTTCCTTAAGAACAATTTATTTATAAAAGAAAGGCTGACTCAACCTTCACTCTAATAACCAGGAAAACACAACAGCGAAATGAAACAACAAATCTTTGCTCTGACAGTAATGAGGCACTTGCTTAGACATTAGACATATCTGTCCTTATACATGGCAATAATTTTATGGTTGAAAAGCCTTGTTTTTAAACTTCATGTCCAGTAAGAAATTGCCAAGCCCTGGCCAAAATTGCCTCATTTAGCAGATGGTAACATTGTACATAATTAATGCATTCATTTTCATTCTTAAAAACTAGCAAATGCAACTTATTTGAATTTCCTCCTGAAAGCTAAATTTATTAGCTACAAAACACAGAGACTGTGCCAACTGTTTCAAGGAGATTATATCCTGTATTTCCCCCATTTTCTTACTGTTTTCCACCAGTATCACCTGGGTGGCTCTTTCTCTCTCTATAGGAATCTTCAGAGCGGGCGACAGCTTTCTCCTGTCCCTTTTATTCCTCCACATGTTTTCATGATAAAGGTTTATTTCCTTCACCTCCATTTAAAAAGCAGAAAAGCTGCCACTTGTTTGCTGAAAATGACTTTAAATTCATCAGCTCTCCCAAACCTAATGATGTGACATGTTTACAATGTTAAAGGAAATCAGGTGTTTTAATGTTAAATGAAAAAAAACATATTTATGTAGTGTTATAATAATACCGTTTGCTTGGCCTTTCTCAGTCTATCAATCATGCAGCAATCTCCCCACAAGATGCTGTGGAGTCTGAGT
>NW_010332361.1:63688-65185 GCF_000700745.2 Antrostomus carolinensis
GCATGTGGCAGCATGGATGGAGCAAAGGAAACACACTGGCAGGTGGGTACCACCGCTACACGCTCCCTGTGCTGCTCGGGCAAATCCCATTTGTGCTACTGGTCCCACCACAGAAGTGTTGCTGGTCCCTTTTGTGATGCTGGTCCCACTGCAAAGAGCTAGAAGCAGAAATCCTGGACTTTTCCTGAGCTCCTGGGTCACAGCTGCTGATACCCTCTTCGTTTTGAAGGCCAGCCTCCAGTGCTGCCACTGGAGTGGGAGCAGTGCACACAGGTAGACAGTCACATTTTTTCTGGCATTTAGCCATGGCGTTCCCAGCTCCATGCACACTGCTAGCCATTTTGTTACCTAAGTCCACAATGCTAAATAACATTGCTGCCACAAGTGAGAAGTGTCCACACTGCTTGAGATCTTTCCTTTAAAGGACAGAAACCTATCATGTCCAGAGCAGCAAAGTAGGTGATGGGAACCTCCAGTTTTATGGTGGTTTCTTCTTGAGAAGGAAATTTAATCTCGTAATGTAGTTTGTAAATTCAGTGGTTAGGTGTGCACCTCTCAGTGAAAAATCAGGAAGATTCAGTCATTTCCATTAAAGTGGGTAACAACAGAGTCCCTTTGGCAAGTAACACTTGCCAGGTGATGGTTTATATGTGGTTTCCCAAGCCAGCTCCTACCTCACTGCAGCTGGGTTGAACACACTGGATGTAGCTCTGTGAGAGAACTGCCTTGTTTACCTCTTACACATCACTTTTTCCCACACTCTGAAATACACCATCACCCATCACCATGTTCACAGAGGTCTGCTCAGACGTGTTAATGGCATGGGCAAGTTTAGCCTTCTCCTGGCACATTTACTTATTGCTGGCTTCCAGCATGGTTATTCTCACAAATCCCATAGAAAAGAGCAGTCAGAGTAGGTAGGTAGAATCGTAATGGTTGATATTTAACAACTTCTTTTCTTTCCCTTTGTATTAAATTACCCTAAAAAGGAAAACTTCCAGTTTCACAAGAAGTTGAAGCCCTTCATGGGACTCCCCACCAAGAGATGTGGTGCTCTACTACTAAGCAAGATTAGGGAGAGAGCTTTCCAGGAGAGAGCTTTCCGGGAGATAGTACAGCTTGCTTCTTCCCTACTGAGTGGAAAGGCACTGTTATTTTGTTCTAGCACATAGTTAACTGAGGCATTAAGTGATTTATGGTGGCACAGCATGGCAGGATATGAATCACATGTTTCAGACTAACCTCATGTCTCTGCCCTTACCTGTTGCTAAATCTAGTATCTGTTCTTCTCTGGCCAAGGCCCCATGTTATTTTGTTGAACTTTTCTATTCTGCTCCATGTGCAGAGATTGGAATAGTTCTATAATGAAAATATGCTGGTTTGTAAGAGGAATTACTTAAGGAGATACTGAATTTCTATCTAGTAGTTAAACCACTTTCATAGAGGTAGGTAGAATACGTATCTAATTGGTAGCCATCTCTTGTCCCCACTCCTGCT
>NW_010332361.1:65218-67042 GCF_000700745.2 Antrostomus carolinensis
GAAAACATCTGGGCAACATATGGTCTCTTAGTTTCTTCAGCTGCCTGTCTTTGCTGAATTTCAATCTGCCTTGTAACTCCAGTGGTAGTCCTGAGCTTAATATCTTTTCTTGCACCTGTAGATCTCAGAGCCAGCAGCTCCTGCATTCAAGTATGTAAAGCTACAGACACTTGACACTCAAGCTGACTGCTGGGGTTAATAAAGGAGTCTTGTCTCAGCTATGAAGACTCTGCAATAGTGATCTCTGACTCTGCAATAGTGATCTCTGTAGTGATGCAATAGCAGTGATCTCTGTGATGACACAGTAACACCATGGAACGAAACATCTGGCTATAGGAAGCAGCCAGTGGACCCTATGACAATAGTTCATTTGAAATGGCTTTAAGAGGATGAGGTGTGTAAAGAAGTGAATGGCATTGTTTTAACATGCTTCTGAATTAAAAGAGGGTGAATCTCTTAATCTCTGGTAAATATCCATTTCAGTATTGAGATGTATTACAAGAAAAATTTAGTCATGATAAATCATCACATTATACTCCTAGTCTTGTAACTGGAAGTCTTTTTTGCCATTCAACTCTCTTTCTTGACTCTCACAGTAGTAAATTCACAATTGGTCTCCATGGTGCTTTTTTATATGGAGAGGCAATGCTTTCAGAGCTTTTATCACTGTGGATTTCAGGATAACGTAATGAACAGAAGAAGCCAGAACTCTTGTCACACTGTTGGGATTTATTAGAACAGTCAGGAACAAAACAAAAGTGTTGATATTTACTTCGTTAAAAACAGCAAACTGAGTAACGCAGCATGCAGACTCTGTGATGTGCTCCTGGCTGATACGTTTCTTTCCTGATTCTCCATCTTTGTACTTAATCCAGAGTTTCTCAGTGGTTTTCAGTGTGTAGATTACTTCCCAACGCAAAGCTTTTCTCATGGTCCACCTTACCTTTACATGGCTGAGCAGATATCTCCCCTCTCACAGCAGCTTACTGCTACATAACATTAACGCCTGGTTTGGAAAAGCCACATTCAGTCATATGTGTTTGGCTTCTTCAGTGTATTAAGACTGACCAAAGAAAAGACAACTGCTTTGTTTTCTACAGATGTGAGCAGAATCCTGGAGCACCATCAGCAGTCCCAAACCTGTAGTTGTGGGAATGACTGCTCTGCACTTGCCTCCTTACAGCCATTTCTTCAGCTAAACTGATCTCCCCTGCAAAAGACTCTTTCTGGTACTGCTTTTAAAACCAGAAATTATTACATCAATTGTCCATTGAGAAAACCATCTGTAATAATGGACAAAGCCTAGCAATGAGATGAGTGAAAGGACAGTTCAGTGGCTTAAAAACAAGAGCCAGCAATACCAAGAGCTACACTCCTTCACCAGCTCCTTGCAGTCTGCTGTGGCCCAGACATTCAAAGTTTGTCCCACCTTGGGAATTTTCCTGCTTCAAGGCTCCCTGGATGCTTTCACAAGTGGAAGTCATTTTGGTCTTTCTTCTAAAGTTATTCAGGAGAACTTAGGTAGGTGCCACATGTATTATGAAAAGCCATATCAAATCTGATTAGGCCAACTGGCCTTCAGGTCTAGCCTGTCTCTGACAGGGACCAGCACCAAGCATTACAAGGAAAAAGGAAACCTTTTCCTTGCAGGAAAGATGAACAGGCTGTGCCCCATCTTGAGCAAGTTTCTTCCAGTCTTTCAGCAGCTACTCGGCTAAGAAAGCTGGCTGTCAGCTTGTATAACTACCTACCTAGACTGATGGAATTGATGGTATTATTATTCATCATTTAAAACCCCAGTCTTTTCTGAAACTTGTCATGCTC
>NW_010332361.1:67072-70066 GCF_000700745.2 Antrostomus carolinensis
CTGGTTTTAAAATATATCTTTTTCTGTTATGAATTTGTTCTCTCAATTTTATTTGGTATTGCCTGCACAATATTATGGGGAAGGAAAAATTGTGGAATATAGAGAAAGTAAAATAACAATAATTATTGTCTACTTCTATCAAGTGGACATGGCATGACAGAAAAGGGTAGTAGTATTTGGCAAGGACACCGTATTGCTTCTGTCCCCTTCTTCCTATTCCCACCTTTCATGAGGTTAATTATCTTGTATACTTTGTAGTACGTAGCTGTGCATTCAGTAAAGAAGCCTGGGATAGCTGAAACAACATTAGATATTTCAGTTTCTCTCCCCTTACTGATGGAACTTCTCTGTTCATATAGTACTTTTGCAATTTATTTTGTTGCTAATCCCTAACACACTTTCTAGTCCATTTTGTAACTATTGTGCATTAAAAATTATCTTTCTTCTACTTACTTCTAATCAAGCACTTGTGTTATTTCAGGATTAATGTTTTCCTTTTAAAAACAATACTAACCATTTTTTCTATTGATGTGTGCACTAGCTGCTTCCAGTCAATAGAGAACATTGGATCAAGGAATTTAAACAGAATTCCAGCTGTATGACCATGACTCTTACAGTCTGAGCCTGAGGGACGCCAAGGGATAACCTTTTCACAATGGTTGAGCAAGTTTGGGGTTGAGGGATTAAAAATCCATTTTGCCCCAGAATTAGTCCACCTTTGGGACTAGCTGGACATCTCCCTAGGATGTGGCAATAATGTTTTGGAGGCCATTTGAAGAGAAGATTATGCTGCATGGCCTATTTACTGAGAGGTACTGAGTGTCTGAGAAAGTTACTTGAGAAAACCTCCTGGAATTGCTATCTCTAAAAGTGACGGTCATCCAATAAACTGAGATCACGCATGTGTAACATTACAGAAGTGTCAGCCCCATAGCATGCTATCTGCAGTGAAGTTTTCTCAGAGTTGTGTAAGCAGTCTTGTGATTTGCTTGAGAGATGAGGGGAGACATGTGCATTGTAACATTTGGCCTCGGCCGGAAGACGATGACTTCAGCGATGGTAGACAATCCAATAAGTGCATTTGTTGCTACAGTACGCCTCTCAGCCAGGCAAAGGCTTTTGCTGTAAGCCAAATTTATGTCTCAGACAAATATCATAATTTATCAGCAAAACAGACCAGACCTATTGTTGCCTACAGAAGTAACAGAAAGAGCCTTCAGAGATGACAGGAGTGTGGTCCAAAGAGTTTGTGCTGCAACATGTGAGGCTTTTCCAGCTCTCAACGTGTTAGAACAGGCAGAGATAAATGGGCAGATTGGGATCTCTGTAACTTTATCACTTCGTGCTTAACAAGGCAATGAATTGGCCATAGAGAAATTCCCAAGAGACATTCCATAAGATCTATGGAGCCAGGATTGGATTTTCAAAGAAGCCAGGAGAAAAACATAGCGTTTTCACTGAATGAGTTTCCTTTCTACTGAGGTCATAGCATACTGAGAGTGGGTAATTTAGCTATCTGCAAAATGTTCCTGCTTTCTCCCTGGCTTAAAAAAGAACCAGCATTCCCATGTTCTTCCTTGTAGACAGGCTTTGTACAAAACAAATTGCCAGCAACCTTAAGCAAGCTGTGGCCCTGTCTTCTTTTAGACACCTCTTTGAGATCACAAATTTTCCTATATTGATTCATTCTGGGAGAAGCAAGTGAAATGGAGCTGGTGGGCCAATCTCATAAGTATCTGATACCCTCAAATTCCTTGGACCTCAGCCATTTAAATAGTAGGCTTAGTCACATTAGTAAGCATTATTCACAGGAATTGATGGGCTCCAAAAGGCTTTGCCAGTGCTATTACATCTTTCAGCATACTTGAGTTCTATTGATCGAGAGCATCTGTTGGGCTGAGGAGAGATGTGTGGCTAGATATATTAGTTTCCTGAAAAATAGGGTACTACTGAATGCCTCTCTTCTCCAAAGGTTTCTAGCCGTAATGACTTCTTGAGGACTTTTCTGCTACTCGGCATTTTGGTAAAACTGGCAGAAAGAACAGCAAACCAATGTGAGCTGTAGTGTTGCAAAGACAATCCTTCCAGGGTTCCTTTAAAAAATTCATAGTTGTTGCCATGTTTTTCCACTGCCCATTTTATTCTGGGAGCTGTCTGAGACTTACTGGAAATTGCAGAAATATGAACGTTCTGAAACAAAGGATATAAATTGTATTTGTAGGATGTAACAAACTTTTCAATAACTACCTCAATGGAAGACATCCATACAAGTTTGAGAGGAATGTTTTATGGTTTTCTAAATCCTTTGGCCTCACCCCTGGTCAGTCCCTCTCACAAACAGGTTGACACAAATGGCAAGCAGACTATAACAAGCAGACTATAACACGAATAAAAAAAAATAGATTTTGTGAAATGCTTCACCATCTCACACACCAAAAAAACATTAATGGAAGCACTGGTTAATGCATCCATTCACTTTCTGGGCTGCCTAGTAATCTCAGGTAGACATATGTTACTAATGTCGGTCAGAAAATGCCAGCTCTCTTCCTCAAAGGTGATTTGGACTATCTGTGGAAAAGTCCTGAAAAGTCTGGTGAGGAACTGATTAAAAAAAAAAAAAATAAAAAAAAATCCAGAGATAATTTATAAATTTTCTGCTTTTGAAAAATAATTCCAGAAAAGAAGGAAAGATCTTTGCAGAAACCTTTGTTGTCATTGTTCATGTTAAAGAAAAGAGAAACTAGAGGGTCCCAGGGACCCTTCTGTCTTCACCCTGGGAGTCCCTGAGACCTGAGGGGTTGCAGGGGAGGGGATGTTACATGGGGTTGGACAAGGGAGGAGACACAAGAAGGAGGAATAAGAGGTTGAGAAGTGGGTATGAGCTGTTCCTGAACTGCCATGCTGCTGGAAATCAGTTGTCTTCTCCAGCCATTGGCTGGTGTTACAGAATCATAGAATGGTTAGGGTTGGAAGGGACCATAAAGACCATCTAGT
>NW_010332361.1:70131-76488 GCF_000700745.2 Antrostomus carolinensis
CAGGTTGCTCAAAGCCTCATCCAGCCTGGCCTTAAACACTTCCAGGGAGGGGGCATCCACAACTTCCTTGGGCAACCTGTTCCAGTGTCTGACCACCCTCACAGTCAAAAATTTCTTCCTAATATCTAATTGTTCTGTCATTAACTGCCCTTGTAAAAAGTCCTTCCCCAGCTTCCTTGTAGCCCCTTCAGGTATTGGAAGGCTGCTATAAGATCTCCCCAGAACCTTCTCTTTTCCAGACTGAACACCCAGACTGAGCCCCAACTCTTTCAGCCTGTCCTCATAGGAGAGGTGCTCCAGCCCTCAGACCACCCTTGTGGCCCTCTTCCGGACGCGTTCTAACATGTCCATGTCTTTCTTGTGTTGGGGGCTCCAGAACTGGACTCAGTACTCTCCCACTCGTGAGACAGGTGGGGCCTTACGAGGGCGGAGTAAAGGGGGAGAATCACCTCCCTCGACCTGCTGGCCACGCTTCTCTTGATGCAGCCCAGGATATGGTTGGCCTTCTGGGCTGCAAGCGCACATTGCTGAGCTCATGTTGAGCTTCTCATCCACCACCACTCCGAATTCCTTCTCTTTGGAGCTGGTCTCAAGCCACTCATCACCCAGCCTGTATTTGTGCTTAGGATTGTCCCAACCCAGGTGTGGGACTTTGCATTTGTCCTTGTTGAACTTCATGAGGTTAGCACTGGCCTACCTCTCAAGCCTGTCAAGGTCCCTCTGGATGGCATCCCGTCCCTCCAGCGTGTCAACCACACCACTCAGCTTGGTGTTGTCAGCAAACTCGGTGAGGGTGCACTCAATCCCACTGTCCATGTCTCCGACAAAGATGTTGAAATGGAGAATGTCAGCCTCCCTTTCTGCCTCATATTGAAACCACACAGAAAATCATGAGTTATTTTCCTGTCATTCAGCCCCTGGTAGGAGAAATAAACCATTACAGGTGACAGGTGAACAGCTATGTGATTGTTCTTGCCTAGACTAGTGAAGTCCATGAATATTTACAGCACGCTATTTGTCCACATTTCCTCTTTTTTCATATAGGCTGATCCCAAGCAGATATTGCTGCAATTGCTGAAACTGTGATTCTTAGTACCTGAACTATAGGAAGGTTTGGATAGGAATGTGAAAGTTCTGCTGCTCAAGTGTCTATGTGGTTGTACGCAGTATTGTAACCGATACCATTTTGCCTGCTGCAAAAGACAGGAGGTACTGCTCATGTGCCCACCTGCCTTGTGCCCACTTCTCATGTCTCTGTGCCCTGTGCAGCAGCGATTGCTGTCCTCAGCTCACCAGCTGAAGGGGATTTCCAAAGCTATCTGCATCGATCTGATGATTGATACCTTGGGGAGACCAGTGTCACTAGCACAGGGCACAGAAGGAGTCATTTCAGCCTGGTTTTGGGCCTGTGTAGGTCCTGACCCAACTGGCTGGTAAGTGTAAGGAGCAGGGAGCTGAGGGTCCCTGTGCTCCAGCAACCAGCCTTCGTCCCCATCCCCAGGCAGTGGCAGCAGGGTGAGCAGGCAGACTGAAGGCTGGAGACGAAGGAGCGATGCCCCATCACATGGCAAAGCCCAGACTGGTCATTCCAGCTCAGCGTGTGCCATAGCCTGTTCGTGCTGCTGCTCCCCAGCCTCCAGCCACCAAGTTTCTCCTCCAATCTGCCAAACGCGGGTTGTACAAATGCGCAGCTGAGCATATTTCAGGGGAGAAGAAGACGAACACTCACTGTGTCTGTGGTTTGTGCTGCCACAGCCATGTTTGCTCTGGCTGCTGGTGGGGCAGCCATGGTTGGGGAGACACCGCCACCTCCTGACACAGGGCTCCTGCTGGATGGAGCACTCTGGACCTGCATCTCCTGGGTGTGCTGTGGAGGGTAAGGTGCCTGGGGCCCCAGGACTGATTTACACTCATGTTTTGATTGCATGGGGGTTTGGGGAGGTCACGTTCCAGGCTACCGAGGTGGTCATGGGCTGATATAAAAGTTTTCACAGTAAGCCAGGGGTGATACAGGGAGATAAGCCTAAATGCAGCAGGGAGCGTGGAAGGCATGAAGAAGGACTTGTAGATGAAAACTGAGGAGGCTGTCATAGGCGGTACCAGGAACCACCATTAACAGCAGGGTAGATGGGAATCAGTAAATTGCCTGGGTTGCTTCCCATCCGCACCCTCTAACCACACACCTGGATCACTTTCCTGAAAGAGGAAGGCATTTAAAAGGTGCAATGACATCATTTTCTCCTCTAAACCAACCCTAATATATGCTGGAAATTAGCAGAAAATCATGCACCTTTGCATTTAGCTGTTAAAAACAACATTCGCAATCAAACAAACCAAAGCTTATAAATATTCTCACTTTTTCAGGTGAATTTGGGAGAGAGAGATGTGAAGACACATCTGCTTTGCCTGTGCCTGCAGCTTCTGGAACACAGGAGGTTCCGCTTAAACTTCAGAAGAAACTTCTTTACTGTGAGGGTGACGGAGCACTGGAACAGGCTGCCCAGGGAGGTTGTGGGGTCTCCTCTGGAGACATTCAAAACCCGCCTGGACACCTTCCTGTGTAATCTGATTTAGGTGTTCCTGCTCCGGCAGGCGGATTGGTCTAGATGATCTTTCGAGGTCCCTTCCAATCCCTAACATTCTGTGATGCTGTGTGATTCTGCCTGTCTCTGCTCCAACACTCGGGACCGTCTGTGGGACGCCCCGAGAAGTGCAGTTTGAAGCGGAGCTGAAGACCAGCAATTCCCAGCCAAAGCACCAGGGGTCATTCCACTCTTTATCTCCACCTTAGCCCAGTTTAGCAGAACACTAGAAACACCTCTTCCCTTCCTCTCTCCCTTCCGACTGCCTACCATAAACCTGAACTGCAAATAAGGTTGTGTTTAGACAGGAAAGTGGTGGGAATTTTGTCTGAGTAAAGACAGGAGGATCTGTCCCGGTGGAAAGGCTTTTGAGTGGTTTACAGTATTTGCGTGTAATTGTACACATTCCTTGAACAAATCACGTCCACTCATTTATTATCTGCACTAAACAACGCAGTAGGTCTAGTACACAGGTGTGTCACTCACCCTGCTTCAGGCTAGAGACATCTGTGATGGAATGTAATTTTTCCACCGAGAGATTAATTATGTAAATGCAATGTCAGAGGTGACCGGTTTGGGGAGACAGAGAGAGAAGGGAATGTGGGAGGAAAAATAATCTGAACAAAATGTTCACACATATTTGGAATAAAATTACCAAGAACAGGTGTTTGCTTTCTTCCTTGACATGTACAAAACAGTGATGGATTTTTTGTTTTAATAATAATTCTTATTTAAAATTTAAGTAATCGTCTAGCTGGTGATGGTTTGATCTAAAAGTCATGGAAATCAATAGGAACTTTCCCTGGGCTTTGGATCATGCCACATGTGTCAGCTGGATTTATTTTTCACAGGAGTAGTAATGAGGAATAGATTGTTTGAGGCTAGAATACCTAGGGCTTTGCTTCTGGTTAAAGCAGGTTACACATCGAATGAATGTGTACCTCCTGTCAACTACTGTGAGTGTTTTCCATGTTAAATGCAAGGTGTTTGAGGCCCAGAATCCCACAGGAACAGAGGTGAAAGTTTAGGGGAAGGTAAAGGCTCCATACGCACATGCTGTGGGCCACTTTTCTATGGCTGCATATTTCCTCGCATACATGAGCAATGCAGTACACAGGATTGGTGTACTTTGTCCAAAGAAATGAGCCCTAAAGCCCACCCAAATCTACCAGAAACTTAACCTCTTCCTTCCTGACCTTCCTCTGTACTTCACCAAGAAATGGTAGGTCACTCTTCTCATGCATCTTTTCTTTTTTTCAGGGAGAATAGCTAGAAAGAGAAATGCTCAGTTCCCAGTGTATATCAACACAGGAGTTTTGCTGTTCTCACAGCCTTAACATTTATTTGCTATAACAGTCCCTGGTGCCTCAGTCAATATCTGTCCAGCACTTACACAGATAATGTAGCCTGAAACCTTTAATGGATGCCTAAGATTACACCATGTCGGCACTCACTCCCTGGCTTGTCTGAAAGTTTTTCATCATCTTGGCCAAGAGTTTCCATTCTCTTTAGCCCCCAGAAACATCAGGCAACCCCTGTGCAATTTATTGCAGTTTATAGTTTCTCCACATGGACGTCACTTCCAAAATATTCATTAGAAAAATTAGTCATTTACAATAAATGTTACATTTTTACAAGAAAACGCGGCTATTTTTTATTAAGCATCTGGATTTTTTCAGCACCACTTCATAATGGGGATGAGCCTGAACTGGAACACCTGATCTAAACCCTCTTCTGACTCTTGGAGAATTTCAGATCCAAGTTCTTGAGGGCTGGGATTGTCTTCATTTCGAGTCTTCTACCGCTCTGAGCACATTACTGGCACTTAACAAATAAACAATAGTAATCCAAATCTGGACTAGAAATTAGTGGCTAGGATGTATCTGTACTTTATAAAAAACGTATACGCCTTCCACGTTACCCATGCCACATCAAATGCAATGTCTTCTTTCTTTTGTACCCATAAATGATCACAATTAGAAAATACAACCTCCAGCCCACAGTTTATGGGGTGACCAGGGAAAAACACTGTCCTTCACAGTAGCTCCAGCCATAATCCAGAGGTGTGAACTGGGGTGATGAAGCAGCTTTTAGACAAATACTGCAGGGCAACGATCATTTGAACTATGGCAGCACAAGCTGCAAAGCCCACCTGGGCTGGGGCACATCCTCTGGCCAGCTGGCACACCTAGCAGAGAAGGAGCAAGCTGCACGTGACAGCACAAGGGAAACATGAGCTAGTGGTTGTGTCTCATCACAGAAACTGAACCAAATTTTCTCATTCATTCCCAGCTCTGAGAGGACAGAGAAGGTGTCTTATCCAAGTTGGATTTCAAGGCGTAGAGATTAACACCAACACTCTTGAGAAAATGAGCCCTTTATACCAGGGAAAGGATTTTGAGGAGCTTGCCCTCACAAAATTATCATCTGCCAAAGCCTTTCTGCTAACCTCACCTCTGCTTTACACGAACACTGGACCTGGGATTTAGGCCACTGTTTGGAAGTGTTCAGATTTGTAAACTAAAAAAAAAAGAATGACTGAAAAGCATCTCACATTGTCCTCCCTCAGGAAAGAAAAGTGCCCATATTTAACAGGGACAAACCCAAATTCAGGAGTACAGTACCATGTATTGCACTCTGTATTGCTTTGGTCCAAAAGCTATACTATATTTTCCTTAGCATCTGCTTTTGTATATTTGGCCTTCTGTGTGCTTCACAGTGGAAATGAAGAAATGGTGAAAACTTCTGGCAGTTTGCAGAGAACAGAAGGAGAGAACATAGATGGAAAAGCACTCCAGCAGAGGTGGAGTAATGGCAACAGATATGCAAGGGGAAGTCATAGGAAACAATGCAATCTAACTTGTTCCAGCTGCCTGAGCAATCACAGGGACAGTGCCAGATGTAATATAGCTCTGGTTAGCATGAGCTGAAATGTGGGATAGCCTCCAAAAACAAGGATGGGGAGAAAAGAAGCAGCAGCTTGTTTGTGAACAAAAGACTAAACTATTTGGTTGCTAAATTACACGTAGAGGAGGTATCCCCTGCCTTTGCCCCATGTGCAAATCGCATCTAATCTGGGGAAGAGACAAAAGGAAAAAAAAATAACCCAGTTTGTGGTTGTGTTGAATTCATATGATAAACATTGGAGACAATACTAAATGGGGAGGAGAGCTTGGGGAGTGTTACTTTGGTTGTGCAGCAATTGAGTCCAATGTTTTAACAAACTACTGCTGCTTTGTTAGAGAAACTGCATTTTTAAAATGTGAATCAACCGGAACGATTCATAACAAGAGAGCAGCTCCAAGAGCCCCTCCATGAGGTGTAGGGTACGTCAATGGTCAGTGTGTCCCATGATTACATTGTAGGATGGAGAGCCTCAGGACTAGTTGCCTGAGTTACAAATGGCAAAGGACTACAGTAACTGAGCCCAGCCTATGTGGCTGACAAAAAAAATATGCATATTCTGAACTCCTTTCTACTGATACTTAATTTAAATTGCAAATCGTTTTGTACTATGTTTGGTTGTGTCTATGACTGTTGAGTTTACCTTTCCCCCAGGCCATTTAGACAATGAAGGAAACTCAGAAGGACCATGTACTTCAGACTGCCTCCTCCATCCCTTGACCTCCTTGCAACTGTTCCCCAACCTGTGAGAGCACGGGCAGAGTGCAAAGTAGACAGGACAGGCAGCACTTTGAGTGCTTCTCTAAATGGGTTTCACAAAAGAACCCTGCTGTAAAGAAGGATCATCCTGGAGGAATAACCGCATGCATCA
>NW_010332362.1:0-9054 GCF_000700745.2 Antrostomus carolinensis
AACCAATACACATTATCTTGAGCTTCTAAAGAAGTTAAAGGAGAAAGAAGGCAATGCATGTGAATGGAAGCAGGACAAGAGCAAAGCTGACTCATTTTCAAACCCCCATACTCTATTAAAAAAAATAAAAAAATTTTATCCTCCCAGATTTATAGAGTTAAAAGGTACTATTATTGACAAAAGAAGATGAGTCAGTAACTCACAGCTAGTGTGTCTAACTTAATATACAGAACAAGTTAGATAGGGTCTATAGAGCACCATACCCATTAAAGGTGCAGGCAGTTATTTTTCCCTTTGAAATGTCTTTAACTTCTGTGACTTCTGTTTCATTTTTGTCTTTTATTTTGTCTTTATAAAAAAAATCTTTTTATTAGAAAAAAAGTTTAACTCTGGGAATTTTTTTCAAGACTTCAACAAAGCAGACTTAAGCCTCTTCATGGATCTACTTGATAAGGTCTTAGAGGGAAGAGAGGTCCAAAAAAGCTAGTTGCTATTTAAGGATCACCTCTTGCAAACTCAAGAACATCCCATCCCAACAGGCAGGAAGTCAAAAATATGTGAAGAATGCACGGTAAGCAAGCAACTCCTGGCCAAACTCAAACATAATAAGATAGTATACAGAAGATGGAAGCAGAGACAGGTAACTTGGGAGGAATACAGAGACATTGTCCAAATGTACAGAAATGGAGATAGGAAAGCCAAAGCCATCTGGAGCTGCATCTGGAGAGAGATGTCAAGGGCAACGAGAAAGGTTTCTATAAGTACATAAGCAGCAAAAAGAAAACTAGGGAAATTGTAGATGCACTGCTGAATGGTACAGGCACACTGGTGACAAAGGACAGGGAAAAGGGTGAGGTAAGGAATGCCTTCTTTGCCTTAATCTTTACTAATAAGTCTGACGTCTAGGAATTGCAAGGCCCAGAGATGAGAAAGTCTGCAGTAAGGAGGAGTTACCCTTGGTAGAAGAAGATCAGATCAGGGAACACTTAAGCAAACTGGACATAAATAAGGTCATGGAGCCTTATGGGAGACAACTATGAGTGCTGACAAAACTGGCAGATGCCATTATGAGGTCAATTGCAATCAGCTTTGAAAAGTCATGGTGATCAGAAGAGTGGCCTGAGGACTGGAGGACAGCAAATGTAACTTCTATTCTCCAAATGGCCAAAAAGGAGAAATCAGAGAACTAGAGCATTATGGGTAGTGAGAAAATCAGAGTGAGTTATGCAATTCACTCATAACAGAGGTGTGACGATATATTTATTGATATAAAATAGTGAATTAACAAAGTTCAAAGGTTAATGCAACATTCATTTAACAGGATTCAATGGCAAGATTCACTTGAATATTTACTGCATAGAGGACAGGGTCAGACTAAATTGTCAGGGAGACCCTCCTGTTGAGTCATAAGGTTTTGGAAAGGACCCCCTTGCTTTCTAAACTCCTTCTCAGAGGAGTCTAGGTGCGGCTAGATCCAATCCTAGTCCCAGAACTGTTCAACAGTTTTTATCTAAAGGATTTTACATGCACAATCCATCTTTTATCTCACTTAGCTAAGATTTTGCAGTTTAACATGCTATTAGTAACTCACAGAGTATCTGTCGCAGCAAGGAATCTCTCAGCCTCAAGAAGTAACCTTGAGAGGTGTCCCTGCTCAAGGGGAGATCCTGGTGTGTAGCCCACTGTCTTTTCAGGAGAGCTCAATGGGCCCTCGGCTGTCTGCTATTTATGGAGTAAAATGATTGACCTATAGTCATATTTGCATACCAGCCGTATTTCAGTCGGTTCATACGCAGCAAGCCCCCACTGTTGGAGCAAGTTGCACAAGATAGCCTTTGGCTATTGTCTTGTTATCAGTCTCCCCTGATCTGGATTCATCTAGCACAACTAGATAGCATCCATTATGGTCACCACTGCTGGTTATCACTCGAACAGCATTACGGGAAATAAAGATCAGGCCTGTGGCAGGGTGGGGGGAGCACACCGTTGACTGCAACTCTTTGTGTTCGACCAACCACCCAATTCCCTGTCTACCAAGTGGTCCATCCATCTAGTCCATGCCTCTCCGACTTAGAGACAAGTTAAAAAAAAAGACTACAGGCATTCTGGGTTGCATTAGGCAAAGTATTGCCAGCAGGTTGAAGGACGTGATCCTTCCTCTCTGCTCAGCATTGATGAGGCCATACCTAGAGTTCTGTGTCCATTCCTGGGCTCCCCAGTACAAGAGAGACAGGGACGCACTGGAGAAAGTCCAGGAAAGGGCCACAAGGATGATGAAGAGTCTGGAGCATCTCTCCTATGAGGAAAGACTGACAGAGCTGGGACTGTTTAGCATGGAGAAGAGAAGGCTCAGGGGGGATCTTGTTAATTCATAGTTCTTTTCCAACTTAAATGATTCTATGATTCTATAAATATCGAAAAAGAGAGTGTAAGGAGGACAGAGCTCTTTTCAGTTGTGCCCAGTGACAGGATAAGAGTTTATGGGCACAAACTGAAAGACAAGAGGTTCCTCCATAAAGAAGTACTTTTTTTACAGTGCAGATGACTGAGCACTGGCACAGGTTGCCCAGGGAGGTTGTGTAGTCTCCATCCTTGGAGATATTCAAAGACTTTCTGACACAACACATTGAAAGGGAACAGGCAACCTATTTGATGCAATATCTCCTCTCTAAGACTGCAAAAACATGATTTGAAGAGGATTTTATTCATCACACAAGCTCTCCTTACACGTCTAAGCATTTAACTAAGCCTCTGCAGAACTGCTTTTAAGTAGCAGCACGGTGCATAGCTACTGCAGGTTGAATTTGGCCAGTTGGATTTCAAAACTTCAGTGTGATACAAATATGCAGGAGGTACAGTGAGACAGCGAAACTGTTTTGTCATGACAGGTAGGGTCTATATGTGCCAGCAGTGTGACTACCATCTATAAGATGCAGAACTTGACTCCTCCATGCAGGAATTCCAGTTCATGATGCTCCCTAGACTGGAAGTCTCAAAAAAGACTAGAATTGGGTAAAAATTATGAGGTCAGAATGACTCTTCTCAGTCTTTAGAGATGGGCTGAAATGGCTAGCATCAGCTGCAGCAAAAGAAAGAGCAGCTAAGACTCCTCTGTTGAAGAAAGGGGGGAAAGCTACTTCATACAACTACATTACTGAGAATTATAATCTTACTTACTAATTTTTCTGACTACTGAGTTTTGTTGTGTCAGCTGTTTCTAAATTTAAATGTGTTAATACATGTTGTCATCACAAACTTCTATGGACATTTTGGGAATTGTAAAGCCTAGCTGAGTAAAAAAACAGACCATGCAGAAAATGTGATGTCCTGGATAAGGGAAGATAAATTCTAGGTAGCAAAGTCTCTTCTGTTTAGACCTCTCTTCCATGCAAATGTTTCTACAGATAAAATGATATTGGTGATAAAGCAGTGGGTTCCACTTCACACTAAAACTCTCTGTCTTCATGACTGATTTATCCAGTATTCGAAGCCTGTGGTTGTGATAAAGCCTTATCTAATATCACTGAGATAGACTAGTTCATTTAGTCTGGGAGCAGAAGTTAGCAAAACATTTCTCTATAGACTGGGGCAGACTAGCAACCCTTCTGCTTAGGATTCCTTGTAGAAATATTATGCTAGATTTTTCTTTTTCCTTTGAAATTTTATGAATTTCTTTCCAATACAGAGATTTATATTTTAAGTGCAGTCCTTTTAAGAGACTGACTTTAGAGTAGGAAGTGTAGGACTTTACTTTTCCAAAGCCAGAGATGCACGACTGGATGAGATCTCTCACTGGGATCAAGAGCTTGTGAAAGAATCTGTAGAAAGACAATAGGTCTCTGATTTCACAGTGGGGTTTCAGTTTAGAGCTGGAATGGATCAAGACATGCTAGACATAAATAATGTCCCTTTTTTTCCTGTTTTACTTCAGAAACTACAAAAAAAACCCAAATAAAGCTGTGTGATTAACATACTCCTCACATCTTTCAATTTGATGCTGAAGGTAGTTTGCTTGTGTTTAAATGCAGTGTTCATTCATTTTTTACAATTTAATTTGAGATGCAGACAATGAAACCTCTTGACACTTTAATTACATGCAAGTGACAGGCAGTGAAAAGTGACAGCTGTGAGAGACATTTGAGGGCATTTCCCAAACAGTTTTCTGTGTTCAGAGCAATTATGACTACTAGTACTTCCTATCACAGGTTTTCACTTTCATTTTACAGAAGTCCCTGTTTGAGGGCTTTCGAAGAGGAGTACTGAAGAAAAAGATACTCACAGGGCCTCTGTAGGGCTGCACATATAGGAAAAAGATACTCCAAACTTCCAAACAATGGACATTCACCAAAAAGTAGAGGAGTGGCTCTGATTTTCAATGTCGCCTTTGTACTTCGTCATAGAAATAACTTTATGATTATGCAAGTTTGGAATGAAAGCTACTGAAATCAAATCATCCAAATTATCTCTGAGAATTTTAGAGCAGGATTTTTCAAGTGTCATATTATTTCATGTGTGTGAGATTTTCACACTGTCAGTTTTGAAGGTTTTTATTAGAAATCACACTACAGCCATAGCTGCTTGCCATCTTTTATGGAGGAGGATCTGAGTTTTCCTGCCTGAGCTTGTGGGAGATTCACTAGTGAGTAGGAGGCAGAAAAATAAGAAAAGAGGAAATTACAGTGGTGACAATTCCTCTCTGTAATAGTGTATCTGTGGGATTTTTTTTCCTATTTCGGAAAAATAAAAAACAGGGCTGAAGAATTACAAGCCAACCTCCACAATTCCTATTTTTAGGAAAACAGTTACAGGAGTGGGAGGGTGGGTTGGGGATTTATTTCCACTTCACTTGTAGTCAATGTGTTTGTAAGGATGTCATGTAATATGAGGAAGTCAGTAACAGTCAACATTGATTTGACAAGATTTTTTTTGACAAATTCATTTAGTCTCCCTCAACAGTGTATGTACGTTAGAGGTGTTCACTTCAGGAAGGCTTTTGACACGTTTCACACAACAATCTTAAATTCAGTTTCAGAAATGTAGTCTGGATGCATCACTACAAAGTCGTATAAAAGTGGTGAGAAAACGTTTCCCAGAAAACAGCAATGACTCTTTCACTGCCGAGACTGAGACTGTGAAATGCAGTTCTGCACCAGTCTGCCATCGGCCCCCCTCCAGTCAATATTTTCACTAGGAACATAGGGGATATTGGCCTTTTTAATCTTGCAGGTACGGCAAGAGGCAAGCAGGGCCTCCAGTTCTCTGGAGGACAAGTTTAAAATAAGGACAGGCTGTAAAGACAGAACAAATGATCCCAGCCCACAGTCTGGATATCTGTGTTCTGCTCTTGTCTGTGTCCATCACTGCCCTACAGCAAGTACTTTCTCCTCCTTCCCATAGCTGTTGCCCACTATTGATCAGTCTTGGTGGCTTATACTGAGAAATTCTGCCAATTGAGGGTATATAATACCCTGCTCAGTGCACAGTGCAGTCCCTGTGTCATTTGAATATTATTATTTTTAAATGCATGAGCTGTGTGCTCAATGAAATTTATTTCTATAGCACTTACAACTAGTCAGCATTCAGCATCTTAACCCAAACACACTGACTGTCCTTGCAGCTTGTTTTCCCCCCAAAAAATTGCCATTCACAATGTTGTATTCCTTACACTTGAAACAGGGGGCTTAAATTGACCTGGAAACTAAGTTGAACAAGGACACTTTATTGGGCACTCAGGTGCCTGAGGCAGAAATGTAAGGAGGTTTTTTGTGAGTGAGAAGGCAAACTCCTGATCAGATGCTTCTTCATTATGGGTTATTCCAGCTATGTCTGTCAAAGGGTTTTTTCCACAGAATTTGCTACAGCTGTAACAGCAGAAGAACAAAAGAAAAGTGTACAAGAAAGGAGTAAAACTCTACTTTTCAGAGGTTTAAATTCCTTAGCCTGGGGCATGAAATTAAAATTAACTACGGGCAAGCTTTTTCTTCAATGAAAGGTGTCACAATCGATCTCTGAGCATTCAAACTTTGGGCATTGTCTACAGAAGGTGAGTGTTTGCAGGCAAGGCAATTGGGCAAAGCAGGAAAGACTGAAATTCAGAGGATTAAAGAATGGAAAATGAATTTTTCAAGGCTGCTTTAAGGAATAAACTTTAAAAAAGTATTTATCTTTACAGTTCAGTCTTCCAACTTTTCACTAGAGCGCCCTTTCAATTCACATCTTGCCAGAAATGTAGTTTCTCTACATATAAGAGTAAAGAGACATTATCCTGATTTTTAAATTATAGAAATCCCACCTTTCTTATCAAATGCAGATCTGCTTGACCTGTTAAAAAATGGTAGAGAAAATACGTTAACTCTGTTTTCATTGTGCATTCTGAGCAAGCTAGAAAAAAGTAAAACGTAATCCATTTACCAATATATGAGATTGCCTTTTAGTAAAAGATATCAGCCTTGATTTTTTAAACTTTACACAGGGAAAAAAAAAAAAATGTTCTCCTTTTAAGTTTTTTAATTTCCAGCTTTTCTCTCTTATCTTTCCTTGGAAAGATTTCAAATTTATTTGCAGGAAACAGTCAGAACTTGATCCTTCGTTTTTACCCCAGTTAAACAAAGTCCCCCCCCAACAATCCTCTCAAACATTCTTTGCTTAGCATATCATTTAAAACAGTAGACCATATTTGACAAGATTTTACATCCCATTAAAAGATCATCAAATATAAGTTATTAACAGGTTCACTGAACTGCGATTCAGGAGGAGGCTCAATACCCAGGGCACAGGTCTCAGTCGACCACTCTATCAGGGACCTCCCTCACTCTCCCTGCTACTTAAGAAACTTTGTTGCTCAAAAGCCTTTTCAGAGGAGTGAATATTGGAAGAAGGTACTTCCTGGCAACACTTCTAGCACATGATTTTGCTGCAAGTAGTGGTTTGTGATATGTATGTTATGTGGCTGAAGATAAATCTGCCTTTTCCCCTCATTTTGGGGAACTCTGCATCACTTAGTTGTGCTTATTTGGGGATGAGAAGAATATCCCTAAAGTGAGTAAAAGTAGAGAAGGATATGAAGAATTTACTCTCTCTTTGTCTCATCATGTGTGCTCATGCTCTCTGATATAAAATAAAATTTAAAAAATCATGCTTTATTGCCATGTTTCATGATGTTTTGTCGTGTTGGTTATAAACATGTTGCTTTTTTCTTAGGAGCTTAAGAGATGTACACACTCACTGAAATTAAATGCTTGTTAGAGTGCGAAACACTGTTAACAGCCTTAGAACAATATGGCACAGAATATTTCATGGTAAACTCTTACTGATAGTGTATGAAACTCACAATGTACCTGCTGACATTAGACAAATCTAAGAAAATAAAATGAAAACAGATGCAGGTGTCTTCTCCTGTAGTGGTGAGATTGGAAATGGTTGTCCCAATTACAGAGGTTAAGTAGATTTTTCCTTCCCAGAGAGCCTTCATCTTGCAGGTGATCCCCCATTAAATTATTAATGTTAATCTCCAAAGGAAAAATACATCTACTCTGCTGCTTAAGGAAAAAGATAGCTACAAAAATAAAAAAGCATGTTGGCTGATCTCTTTTTCAGCAGCAGTTGTTACGTTCTATTCCACATGTATTACGTGTTGCATTCTACAGTAGAGCAAGTGTCAATTCTGGTGGCATATCTATTCTTCTCCCACTGTGATGTGCCTGTGTCAGCTTGCTGCTGCTCTCCTCTGTCCCAGTGATGTTGTCCCTGGGGCAGTGATGCTGGAGTTAGTCACTCTCCTGCAGAAGGGTGCAAGAGACTGTCTCTGGATCTTTTGGCATTTTATATTAATCTAGCCAAAAGCAATTCTGAAGCTGTCTTATCTTTCTCTTTCCTGGGTGTCTTTTTCACCGAGAAGCTAGTCAAAACACCTTTCTTTTTACTTTATTTAGAGCTGAACTGAGCACAGCACAGAAAAAGAAATTAATTCTAAACTCATAATATTCTACTTGAGAATAGAGGGTCAAATTCTTCCTTGGGCTGGATTCTTTTCCACTTTGGTAACTTTTAGACACAGGAATTTTGGTTCCTATAAATGAAAACATTGCCTAATTCAGAGTCACTGTATTTCCACCAGAGAGCATTATCACAATGTTTCAGGGAAGATATAAAAACCTTATAATGGAAAGCATTGCTTTATTCAGGGTTGAGTCTTGCTCTGGGTCATATCAGCTCTTCCTGTGGGGTACCATGTCCTTTTCTCTTACTCTGATAATATCTTTAGGATACCTCACTTTTCATACATTCCCATCTGATGGCAGATGATACACTGACATTGCCCTCTGAATAGTTGGGTTCTGAGTGGTGGTATCTGACTTCCCATGCTGGATTCCCACCGAGTGAGCTGCTTTTCAACCCTTTTTGATCATAGCAGCAGATGGTTAGTTCAGCAGTGCTTCAGAGGAAATGCCACTGTCCTTGCAGCCATCTGCAATATTGGGACAGTAAATGTGTCATGGCAATGGACAACTAATGCTTTACAGCATGGTGAATAGGTGTGCACAAAAATGGTGTTGGTAACCAGCTGTGACCAGAAGGATTTTGAGAATTAAGCTGCTGATTGATTTGGGGGTATGATAGCTGTTCTTTCCCTGTGAATAAACCACATATTCTGGTTGCTGTTAATTAAAATTGCTAAAGACATATGAGTCAGGGACACAAAGCAAGTTTAAAGAAACATAGTGTAATAAAAGACTCTTAAGAAAATGTAGTAGCTGATTATAACAAAAATATTATTTTAGAGTCTAAAAGAGTATAATTTCTGCATGATCAAGTTATATAATGATCACATAAACTGCTCAAATTGCTCCTTTTTCCTCTGGAAGTTGTATCTTTCAAAGCAGTTTCTGTGGAACTTTCTGCATGTTCTGTGAAAATGTTAGTTTTACTTGGAGATTAATTAAATGTTAGTTTCAATTCTCACATTGGCTTTATTTGCTTAAAAAATGTTTCTGGTAATTTTTTAAGAGAAGAAAACTCAAACTAATATACTTTAGTTTATATTGTGACAAGTTT
>NW_010332363.1:0-66168 GCF_000700745.2 Antrostomus carolinensis
TGCATTCTTGAAAACCTAAAATCAGTTTCTAAAACTTCATCCTGTGCATAACCAGTCCTACAGCCATGCAGGGTGTATATATGAATGTGGAAATAACAAGGGAATGCGAGGCCATCGAAAAAGTGAAAAACAACAAACCCAAAACTCAATAAGCATGTATGGAAATAGTCAAAACAAGCAGAAAAGGAGATCAGCCCACATCATTTCCCTGCAGAAGGCCAGCACAGAGTGCTCTTTTGTTCGAGTGGTGACAACACTGATCACTCTCTGGGTTGTATTATCCATACCTGGATTGTATTTAATATCTTTTAATATCACTGTTACATCTCCAATTATTTTAATGAATCTTCACTTATTCACTTCAACGATATAGCTATTTGATTTAAAACAAATTGGTTTTTATGTCACAGTCTCACTCTCACCTTTGTCTTGTTTTAGAAGAATTTTGCGACTCAGCTTCAGATTTCTTCAACAGTTTCAAATGGCTTTCATCTCAAAGCCCTATTTAAGATACCACTGATCTTGTGTTTTCAGATTGTTTTAAGTGGGTATAACTATTACCTGAAAATATTTAGCCAAATAACATATTTTCATGCTAAAATATTACGTTAATAACCAACTCTGCAAAACTCATTTTCTTTAAACAAGGATAAGAATGCAATTTGGCACGGATTTCCTTTTCCTGGCTCCAGCTGTAATTCCAGATTTAATATAATTATTATTTCTGTGTTTACTAAGCCCCCAAAGTGCTTAGTACAGAGCCTGTAAGTGCTTAGAAAACTTGATAATAAAGTACAACTTAGGAGAGTAATAATTGTTCCACTTAAAAGGCAGAATTTAATAAAGGTTCATTGTCTTCCAAGTCATAGAAGTAGAAGGATGTTTAAAATAACTATGACCATAGGAAGAAAAAAATCAAAACACTGACCTGACATAAAAAAAAAATAAAGTAGTAAACCATAAATCCCAGGAAACAGAGGATCCACTCAAGGGAAAAATAAATCACATCAACTTTAATTCTTTGCCATGGACACCTGATAATTTACTGGGTTTTCTCCCTGCACTCTCAAGGGTGAAGTCCTGAGCTGTGGGCTGTTCCCAGTGTCTTGTATCCACGTGTGGCCTCCAAGAGAGAAGAATCAAAGACCCCACACAATGCATAAGAAATGGTGGAGGAAGCGTGAGAGAGGGATTTTTTTGTTTATTTGTCTTTGCTTTATTAGGCTTGTTGTTGATGTTGGGGTTTTTTGTTTGTTTGCTTTAGGAGGGGGAGTGCTAAACATTCTTTTCCCCAGTATTAAGTAGAACAGAAAAGGCTGTTTGTTATAGGAGCTGCACACTGCTCTGCTTTCGTTTCCTTTAGCATTCACAGGAATAGATATTTACATAGATATAGATATATGGTCCATATTTTCCTTCTCCAGACTAAACTCTGGAATTAAACCTTTGTCATAGGGAAAATGGAATACTCCCTTGCTGCTTCAATATTATTCAGTCATAGAATTTACCACCCATCAACCAGCAGTCACTTTTCCCCTCCTAGACTGCAATAAAAATTGTTTCTAGAATCACAGAACTATTTCGGTTGGAAAAGACCTTTAAGATTATCAAGTCGAACATCAAACCCAACATTGCCAAGTCAACCACTAACCCAAATCCTTAATTGCCACATCTACAAATCTTTTAAATACCTCCAGGGACAGTGACTCAACCACCTCCCTGGGCAGCCTGTTCCAATGCTTGACTGCCCTGTTAGTGAAGAAATATTCCCAATATCCAAACTAATTCTCCCCTGGCACAACATGAGGCCATTTCCTCTTGTCCTACTACTTGTTATTTGAGAGAAGAGACCAACACCCACCTCGCTACAAACTCCTTTTGGAAAGAGAAACAATCACAACCAAATTAGGAAAAGCTCTAGAGTAGAAAGAGTATAAAACAAGTTAGAAATTGCAAAGATGAATTTAACACAAAATGAACCCAGCAGTTCCCAATACCAGCAGCTAAAATGTAGGTGGTGATATTTCGGTCCAGCAGTGGGTGGTGACTTTCAGGGCACTTTATATTTAATTAGCTTAAAGTATGCAACTGAATTGTGTATGAAGAAGCCAAGGCAATTTTAAGCTGTTATTTAGAGATAATTAAAAAAGATCTAATAATGCAATGTAACAAAAACACATTTGCAATTTTATAGTTTTTTCCCTCTCTTCAAAATATATGCATTTTCTGGAGGAGAAAAGAAAAAATCTAGATCTCTCGTGTGTCACTGAATTCGGGAATAAAAATCATGAACTTTCATCTAGTTGTGAAGATGAGGAATAATTATCGTATCCAAAGAACAGAGGGGTATTGATGAAGAAAAATCAGAAAAAAATTGATACTAGCTGTCAGTCATGCAACTGCTTTTCCAAGTACAAGGCAGTGGTTCTTAAATAATTTTAGAATTTTGAAGATAAAGTTTACTTTGAATCAAAACAAAATCTAGTGATTCTAAGATTACGTACCTAGGAGAATTATGAAGCGTTTTCACCTCAAGACCACACATTCTGTGTAAAACAGTTCCATCCAAAGGTATCTAACCAATTAATTACACAAAAGGTATGTGATCTTCCATCTGATTAACGATTCCAAAATAGTTTGTCTAGAGAGAAGCTGGCCTGCAATTGAGTAGGGGACAAACCATAAAAATGAGAAAAAGTAGAAAGTTACTTTTGCTTCAGTCATAAATAACGTGAAGAATTTCATGCAGCTGTTCCACAGGGACCCTGTAACGCCAGGACTGAGAATTTTGATATTGCTTTCCCCTACCTCAAGCTGCAAAAAAATGTTCATCAAAATGTGTCAAGTCAGTATTGACGTTTACAGATATGAGATATATCATGGAAGTTTGAGATGAACCTTGAGAGTAATAACATACGTAAAACATGTAAAATTTAAACATATTTAAACAGATTTAAAATATCAAGTAATGGTGTGTAGGGGAGAGAAAGAGAGATTACAGTGAACAAGATGCCCAAAACAATGATAAGGCAGAGTAGAATATTGTTTGTAACAAAAAACCTTGTTGCCCCAGCTAGAACCTGATAAATTTTCTAGAAGATGGTAACCAATCTTTGGATTTAAGGGCATAGTATTGCAGTGGAATCAGAAATTAAGACCATCCATTCTGTATCTCAAGTTTATAGGCAAGGAAAATGCTTCAGCAGAAAGGAAACACAATCTGCACAACAAGCATTCAGATTCAAATGATTAATAGCCAATATAGGAAATCCAATGGTTACAGGAACGTGGTTTAGAAAGCAAAGGAGAAGGAATACTGAAATGCCAGTTTTACAGACAAGTATCCAAAATATTATAACTTGAGCCTGCGAAGGATCCACGTCACAGGAACTGCAACTGTGCTTCAAGTGCAACAAGTGCTCCAGCGTTTTGATGAACAACAGCATTAGTGCCAACTGGGACAGGCACCTTGTAAGTGCCTGAGGAAACTGGATTTATATTTCTTACCATTCCAAATATTCACTGCACATCTCACTCTGATACTTAAAGCATCAGTCAGAATGTGCAGATGACAAAACTTGACAAAGTTGCAATTACTTAATTTTGGTTATTTCCCAGGCTAAGTTTACTCAGATTTAACACACACAGCTCTCAGGACAAATACACTCAAGGTAAAGTCAAGATAAGGACAGATTCTGTTTCTTCTCCTTTCTTCTCCCACAGGCTTAGTTCTACTTTTCCTCTCTTTAATGAAATGAGGCCACTTTCACATCTTTACTGTGTTTTCCCTGAAGCAAACATTACAGCATTCCCCTACTGCTAGCAGGCTTAAACTGTCATCTAGTCTGACTGTATCATCTTAGCTACTACTGGCCTCTCCTACCCATTTGCTCCTGGGGTCTTACTTGCTCTTACTCTGATCCTTGGAGGCTCTGCTTCCTTGTCATGACCAAACAGAAGAATGGGGATCAGGCATGGAAGTGGGTACAGGACCACAAGACAGAGCCAAAGTGGATGATACATAAAGAAAAAACAAATAGCCAACATTCAATGAAGACACTTTTACTACGTTATGGTGGCCAGAAACACTTAAAAACAAAAACACACCCACACACACAAAAAAAAAAAACAACCAAACAAAAAACAACCCCCAAACCACCATTAAGTAGTCCTATAGCAAACCCACAATGTTGGAGCTAAGGTAAAAGGAAAAAGTAGTAATACATTTGTAAAAGCTGACTCTCAAAACATAAGAGATGTTTTGAGAGTAAAGAGGGATTTATTTTTAGGGAAGAGCAGAGCAACAAGGGATGTTAGGGAAAAATTAAATAAATGTGGGTTAATGGTAAAATTTCATTGCACAAGAAACTTTTTTTAGTCGTGTATTTCCAGTGCTCTATTTAGATTGTACTAGTGAATTTTTGGAATACTGTAAAAGCAGAAAAAGGCAAAGAAAGTTGAAACAGTAAAGTAGTAGCGGCTCTTGAACATATGGCTCACAAAAAAATAAAAAAAATTAAAAAAAAAAAAAATTTGTATTCTTCCTGAGGAAATCGAATTTCAAAGTAAGCACAGCTCTGTACAAATAGAATCAATGAGTAGGCAAGTTAAGTGTTTAACTGAATACCAGCAAAGTGCAATGGATACAAACTAACAAATATGGTACAATTAAAGCAGCAGTCGAATATATATATTCCAAAAGCCTCTTTGCACTCTCAGATAACAGTGTAGTAATGGCAGATGTATATAACATGCACATGTAAACATTTATACACTTACAGTATCCTAATTTACAGATAAATAATTTAACTCAAGTAGTTTGGACCACAGATTGCAATAATAAAATACTAGGGAAAGGCAAATCCATATTCCTTCAGATTTCCAACATCCATTTATGAGAACTTACAAGAAGTAACACGCTAAAAAAACTGAATAGCCCACTACTTGCAGTGATCTTGAAATATCTGACCTGAACTATTAGATAGCTTTAGGTACTTCTGAAGTAGACGATAATGGGTTTATGAATGATTCACATATTGAAAAGCCCACATATGTTTATCAGAAATAAATTAATCAATAATACAAGATCCCATAAAAAAAGTATTAGTAGTGACACAAAACTGTCAACAATTGGGTCAACTCTATCAAATCAAAGAAAGTTGCACCCCGCTGCAGGAAAAGTGTCACTTGAAATACAGCAGAAGCTGTAGCTCCCTGGAGATCTACTTTGTGTATGCTTGAGGGGCACTTGCAACAAGAGAAAGTACTTTATAACTCCTTAATTAGTCGGGAAACACAAGATTGGAAAATTCAGTCTTAATTCAGCGCTACTTCCTGCATCTGCTTCAAACAAGTTTTAAATTTCCTAAGAGGATTAGTTTAAAACAAGTTTCCTACAATAGGTTTCAGATACTTTGCCAAGGCAGTTCATATGACTGGTCCCTATTCCTTACTGGTCTTTCTAATTGCACCTGCAGACCTATTCAAGTCTCCCAGAAGTTTCCTCCCTTTTCTGCTGACAAACCTGACTTTAGGTATTCAGTGTGTCACTACACAGGCCACAGTTCAACAAGAAGAGATGTTCAGCACCAGTTCTGGTGGCCCTGGTCGCTTCTGTCCACACCATGTTGTGCTAACACAGCCGTAGGCACAGATATTGGCTCTGGCCAGGGAACAAACTGGGATCAAAAACATAAAGGTGAGGATGAGGATGAGGTGTTATTTTTAATCTAAAGCAGTTCCCTGATCTGATTTAATGCACTTCACACCCTCACAAGCAATTTTCAGGGGCTTGGCAACAGAAGAGGTGGTCAGAGAAAGAAACTACTTAAAGTATCATTGCGGTACCAGGGAACTGGAGTCTCATCTTGTGCTTTAACCAGTTGACAGCTCAGCAACAGAGTAAGCATGATAGGATATACAGACACAAAATTTACACAATCCCAGTATATTGCCAGTTTGGTTAAATTCCCCTAAAAATGCCCATTTTATTTGCTTTCTTCTTACCATCCTAAGCTGTCCTAAATTTTCTAAGTTACCAGAGCATGAGCTGGATTTAAAATGAGATGACAATATTCAGTACACGCTTAACCACTCATTTAGGTAACACAGCCAGCAAACATCCAGTACACACTTTACTGAGTCAAATGAAGACTCCATTAAAATAAAATTTAAAATCTTAGAAACTATCTATTAATTAATTTTAAATACACAAAGCAGAAGTATTTGCTAACATCTGATCTATTTACTGTTACTCTCACGAGCTCAAAGAACATCTCTGCCCCAATACAATGCTTCATGGAAAAAATGCACTTTCACATGCACAGTCTGAAGGGTCCCTTGTCCTGGGCTCAACATATTTGGCTGCTTTTCTGTTAAATGCTGGCACTAGTGGTTTTTTGTAGTGCTCAAAGTAAGGCGGATTAGAACTCCATGGATTAGCTTTAATTAACTTCCAAAGTTGCATCAATGTGGCCTGGAATGAGGCAATGAAATGACTTGGGCGCGCAGGCTGAACACCTGCAAGAAGGAGTTTCTCGAGCAAAGCATTAGTATTTTTGGAGTAGATGGAAAAGGAAGGCTTAGAGCACAACTGGGCACTTGAGCTCTCCCTGTCACTTAAAACAATTGCCATCAATAACCCTCTGTTTCAGAAACAGCAGGTTTTTTAGAACATCCTTAAAACTGTGATTTTAGTTCGTCTGTAACCTTATGAATGTGTATTGGTAATAATAATCTCGAGATAAGTAACAACTCTTTATATTCTGATCTATTTTTACCCATGGATACAATGGAGTACAATTTACTCATGTTATACTTTCAGTTAACCTATATCATTATCAAGAGTAACATGTTTCATTAACTGTAAAGCACTGGAAAATCTTTTTTTATCCACAAAATATTTGCTCAATGGCAACTGTGTGAGTGCCAAGACATCAAAAACGTACTTCGTTATCACTTCTATTGCTGTTGTGTGTGTTAATGGAAGATAAATGGAAACCTCAGAAATCTTTCTGCTTTCTTTTGATTTAACAATGCCAAATGTAGTTCATAAAGCCTCTGTTTTAACTTTGCTCTAACTATTTCTCTGTTCCCCACTTATGTATTGTTTTCTGGAAATATTAGTAACATAAATGATGCAATCTTAAGAGTAAGTCTGTTACGCAGTGCAAACAATAGGGAGCCAGAGGCTCCTGGCTGCTTACGTGTAAGTTCAGGCCCATCAAAATTTAGCCATCAGTGTATTTAAAAACAGCATCTAAACAGCCATCACTACAATTATAAATTTCAACATGGGCATTCCAAACAAAATAATTCCCAATTTTCAAAGGCATATATGCCTTATTCCACAGGATCTTAACGAATACCTTCAAGAACTGAGAAAAAGAAATACCATATAAATTTTATACTATTCATTGACCTGCACTTCTGTTTTCTATCACAACAATTAGAGAAAAGAAATTCCTGTACCAAAGTTTGGCGCAGCAGGCATTTGGTCTTTCATGATGTGGCAGTTTAAACACAACACAGCTGCTCACACTCCCCCGCCCCCTTTTTCCTCCCCCAAACAGAGAATAAGGGAGAGAATTGGAAGGTTAAAGGTGAGGAGACTTGTAGGTTGAGATGAGAGCAATTTAATAATTGGAGTAAAATAAAATTAAATTACTAATGACAAAAATAATAACAAATATATAGACATATATATATATAAAAGAGAGTGATGCACAGTAGAACTGCTCACCACCCGCCTATAGCTATCCCAGAGGAGCAAAAAAGAACCCAAAACCACAATCCTGGAAGACTGAGCCCAAGCAATTCCCGAGATAAATCTCCCCCTTTCCAGTCAGCCCTGGTTAATGTACTGGACATGACATGATACGATGTGGAATATCTCATTGGCAGAACCAAATGTCAATGCTGGGTTTTGCCAACTACTACACTTTCCCTCTCACAGTCCTTTGCACTTGCAAACTACCCAAACACGGTGTTCTTGTACCTTATCAACATTCTTCACATAACAAATCCCACCCTGAAACCAAAACACAGCGCTTCCTAGCTACTGAGAATAATATTAACTCTATCCTAACAAAACCAGGACACGTGTTTACGTTACTTTATTTGAGTAATGGTCCTTGAAAACAGAATATCGTGTACTACCAAATAAAGTAACGTAAACACATGTGTCCTTGAAAACAGAATATCGTGTACTACCAAGGGCCATATCCTCAGATGGCACAGTCTGGCTTAACTCCTTTAATTCAGTAATACAGACCATAAACCCTCTGAGCAAAAGATGTATCATTTTATGATTGGGACGTGTCAATCACATTGTGGGTGTTATTGTAATTCAGCTGGATAAAAACTGCTAATAGTTGCAAACTGAGTCTTTCCAGGAAAACATGAAAACAGATTCTAAGACGAGTCCAAATAGTAACCTATCAGGAAAATTAAACATCTTCTAGACTATTATGACAAGAATTTCTAGCAAGTTCAGCACTGAGATTTTCCTACAATGTTCTCCCACTCCATAATAGCGTTCATTGGTGAGAGAACACCATAAATCCCTTTTCATTTACACATAGTTTGATGTTAAGCCATGTTTTCTGAGGTCAGTTATCTGTTAGTGTAGATATTTCCATTTGACAGGAGATACTCATGAGGAATCATGCGCTGGGCCACCAAAAAGGGGAGGAGGTGGAACAGGAGTACAATAATGGGAAGTTTATTAACAATGCAACAAGGATAGATTTTGACCTTCACAAAGTTAGAAAAAGGGAAAGAAAAAAGGAAAAAGGATGAATGCAAAATGCAAAAATCAGCACTGCAAGACAATCCAGAAGCCCAAATCTGTTAAGAAAAACTAAATAATTATTCTTATAATTTAAAACTGAGGGAGCTGTAAATTGTAAACAGGAAACTGATCAAGTGGTTAAAAGAGGCAGGAGGAGGAAATGTTTTACAATTGCTACTGGATGTTTTCTCATTTTCTCTTTTGCAAAAACAGGAGAATTTGAAACTGAACCCACTGGATTAAAAACTATCATTTGCTCTCTAAGCATATTCAGTTCTGTCTGCCTGCTCTTATTAACCAGCTTGTCACCAGAAAATGTTCCTTATTAAATTGTCCAAGTAATAAATTATTATTACAATAACGTTTCTCTGTTTCTCTTCATATAAAATTAATGTATCCAGACTTTCATTGTATTTGCTACACTTTGCACTTTAAATGTAAATATTATCAGTTACTTTCATTACAAAACTATGGTACTGATGTTTGTGGTGTTAATGCAATTTTCCTACCATCAGCTTTGTTCTTCTCAGTGAACATCCAACGCCCTCTTCATGATCCCAGATTATTATACTCTGTTGAGTAAAACAATTTCTGCTCCAGGAAGGCTGAGGAGGGACTCTGGCCAAGGGCAGGGAGTGACAGAACAAGGGGTAATGGTTTGAAACTGGCAGAGGGGAGATTGAGATGCAATCTGAGAAAGAAATTCTTTGCTGTGAGGGTGGTGAGACACTGGAACAGGTTGCCCATCTCAGAAGACACATATTTGTACCAATGCTCTAATGACTGCATGTCGCAGAACAAGCAGTTCGTTATTTCACAGTCTCCATCCTGTAACAATTCTGTTCAAATTTTCAAGAGTTCTCAGCACAACTTCTCTGTCATGGACTTATGTAGGTGCAGGGGACTCACAGCCCTCATGAAAACATAACGTGCTTCTTTCTGCTGTCTTTGTCTTTCAGACCTTCCAGCACTGCATATGTCTTAGGTCCCACCTTTACAAGTTCTAAAGGGCATCTGTTGATTTTGCATTGGATTTGTAAAAAAAAAAAAAATAAAAAAAAAAGAAATAAAAAGAAATTAAAAAAAGACTTGTAAATGAAGATGGCAACTTTGAGCGACTACATCTCTGCAAAAAAAAACCCCAGCATATATCCTGCTTTTCTCTCTGAAGGTTTAGTTTGTACAAAGGTAGCAGCCAAGAAACCAGTCATTTTTCATGCATTGCAACAGATCTTCTTAGCACTGTTATTTACATACTATTGATTTGTTATGTTTGGCCATCTGTTTGTGGGTGAAATACTGTAGGCATATTTCATTTTCTTTTGACTTTGCTTAAAAAGCTTACCAAAATCTTCTCTTTTTTTCCCCTTATAAATACTCTATGTTCTTTTCATCCTGTTGGAAAAATGCTACATAATGATAATCCAAGACACTAACATTACCCTCAGTGAAGTATCATCTGCGGGTTTCTTTAGGAACTGAAGCACTGAATGGATGATTTTAAGTACTTCTTTCACTCTAGAGACTTTATTTTTCCTCTCTTAACAATTAAATGGGAAGCATGATTTCCCATAGTTAAACTCTATGTTCCTCTATTTAAAAATCCTCTAAACAATGCCAATACTTTTCAACCAGTTAATACCTTTAAACAGCAGCTCAAGATTGCTCAAAAAAAAAAAAATACACATTAGACAAGGACAATAAAATCTACATTCCACTTCAAATTCAGCTAGAAGAAGACCTGCTACACTAATACCCTGGAAGCAATATCATGTCTAAATCCTTTAACAGCAGCTGCTTTGAACACAGTAGCTGATCTGAAATGCCCTGTGATTTAAATCCAAGTCGTACACAAAGTAATCCTCAAACAACTGAATTCTATTTAACTTCTCAAAACATCTGAATTTGAATGTAAGAAAAGCAAGTGTTTCTAAAACCCCACTTTTAAATACACATTTAATCTTAATCTCTTCTTCTGACTCTTTCTTTAAATATACCACCTGTACATCCATCTCCATTATACATTCACGTATATACGTATATTTAAATGTATAATGTATGCAGCTTACTAAGAACAGATTCAAATGAGAATTTTCCTCAGTTCTAAGACTACTACTGCTACAATTATCAATGCCTGAACACAGTTCGGACAGCAATATGCTATATCTGTGCTCTGTGCTTTTTTCAGCTGGTAAGCAGGAAATATTTATTAGGTATTCTTTTTCTCCTTTCCTAATTCAAGAAACCTAGCCAAAAAACCCACAAAAACAACAACAACAAAAAAATCCCCAACCAAGTAGAACCCATTCCCCACCGGGCCCAAAAACTGGATAGCCACACACAAGAACAAATAATTTATGGTAAGATTTATATCAGTGTTTTATCAACACTTAGGCTTATTGTTATGCAACTTGTTTGCAAACATGTGTTAGGTTGGTGCAGAAAAAGTCCTGATTCAAATTACTTCTCTCTGGACTGACACAAGGATAAATTTACTCTATATTAATCCATCCCCACTCAAATCTAAGATGGCAGAACTCCACTATACTCATTCCTTGAGATGAATACCAAGAATGCAGCTCAAGAAGCTTATTTTTGGTTACAGGCTTTCTGCCAGTGGCTATTTTTCCCCATCAACCTAAAGCCATGACAGGGTGAGATGCCCACACCCTCTAGCCAACCTCACATGGTGTCAGGAGAGGACCCAGTGAAGCTGCCAACTCTTAAGTCAGAGAATTTATTAATTTTATCTTTTATGACACTCAGAGGCATTGACTCTTATCCCTGAAGCCCACAACCATAAGGATTCAAAAACTAGTATTTCTCCAGCTTCTTAACTCTTACCCCTTTGCTTGAAGCTACTCCCCATGGCAGAGCTGGTAAAAAGGACCATTTCTGTGCCCCAGCCATTCCATTTCAACGCCCAGCATCTTTACTGAGCCACATGAACAAGCAGCAAAAGTAGAGACAAATGTCCACTTCTGTCAGCTTTACTACAGCTTTACCACACAGAGGGTAACTTCCACAAAGGACAAAGATGAAAGGTTAGAAATGGCAACTTCTTCGAGGCTGCAGCAGGATTCACCAGCAGCTGTACACCAGAGACCTCGGTGCCTCTGGAAGCTAACATCTATGCTCAGTACCTCCATATTTTTTACAGAGCACTTACAACTGAAAAATGTGGAAAATGCTTATAAAAGGTACAGTACTTGGTCTAACAGTAACAAACTAAAGTTATTTTAGCTGCCCATCTCCTCAGCTGCTCTTTAGTCTGTCCAATGGTACTGTGTCTTTCTCCTAAGTGGGAATCAAAGCAGTAATTCATCCATTGTTTGTTTTTCAAAGACTGCAATGAATGTGTTTCCTTGAAAAGGTTTGTTAATACTGATAACTTTGCAGTGTGATGACACGCTGCTGTTGTCTCATTTTTGTTTGTATCATGCTGATGTCTGTTGAAGTCCTAAGAAAATCTGTTGTGCACCTTGTAAGGTTATTTCTACGAGACACCATTTTAAATAAAATAAATAAACAATGTGACCTGAAGGTACAGTGAGCTGCTCACACTGCCTATGAATTGCTAGTACAAGTCTCCCCTAGGCTCATAAACTTCCTGTCTCCTGTCTGGTAGGCTTCAATACAAATTTGAATGATTCAACTGGACACACTGGGACAAGTGAAGCTAAAAGAAAACAGCAAAAATCAGCCCTCCGACGTGATAGGAATTCTGAACTTTTTCAAGTCTAGGAGCCACCGAAACAGACAAAATGAAAGTGACATTCAGAACCAGAGCATAGTGTATTTTTACATGTGATTTTAAAATGTTTCGGAAGATATCTTCCTTCCCTTCTGACAGTTCCTATTTTTAATTCAGCCACTTACTCTATTTTAATCAGATAGAAACTTTGCTTCCATTTCTTCTGTATGCCAGGCTATTAAACTATCCTACAGCACGTGGGGAAGATGTGGGTTGGCATAAGGATGCTCAGTGGGACAAAACTTCCCAGGCACACAGAAAGGAACACCTGGAATTCAGCTTATTCAACAGGAAAATACTGCTGTATTCCAGTGATTACACTGACCCACACAACCCTGTGTAATTATCTGACACTTAAAATTGTACATAAAATACAACTATTCCTTAAAATAACTATGCTAGCACAAGTGCTAATGTGAATTTAGTTAAACTTTGCAAAGACAGCCTGTAACATTATGGCTCATACATCTTCCTGTGTGGGATACAGCAGTGTCAAGTTGTAAAATGACTCTGTGTGTGTGTATCCCAGCTGGGCAGGATACAGACATGCAGATATATCCCCTTAAACTACACCAGTTACAGGTAAAGTGTGAGTACAGAAAGCCTTAGACTAGGGCCACAAAACCCATGTCAGATACTATAGCTGCTTCTTAGGGTGATGTTTCTACACTGATAATGGCTCCAACGATGCTACATCTGCAATAGCTATATTAAGAGAAAGTTGTTTTCTGGATTGGCATAAATAATATTGACATAACACCATTTGTTTTTTCTTTTTCTCCTGGTGTTAGCTATATTAGCTAAATAGTGGCTTCTTTTCCTAATACAGTCTTGGTGTTACAGACCCTTAAACACTAAATACTTTAACATAATACATACAAAAATAAATTTTAAAAAATATTTTAAAAAATTCACAGAAAATCAGGATAACATGACTTTCACTGCTTCTTGCTCTCTGCTTCCCTGCCTTTCACTGGCTATGAAGCAAATTGCATTTGAAATTGATGGGAGAGAAAACCAAAACAACTCCTCATTCAAATGGCTGCTCAGTGAGGATTCACGTTATCTTATTTGTCCTCAGTGCCATGCTTACACCTGGACAAGAACATTAAATACAACACACTGAGTCATGTACATCACATAGCTATGAGAAAGTAGTAAAAGGAGAAAGAGAGGAATGAAAGATTATTATCCAAGTTTAGGACTTTCTAATTAATACAGTGATGTCTCGGCACCATCACTGAGCTGATCAATACACAATCAATATTTTGATTTGCAACTTTATGGGTACTTAAGGGGAAAAAGGCATCACGCCCTTTTTTTTTTTTAACATCTGTTTATAAACCATGCTTAGCACTGAAGGCAAATAATAAATGCTTCTCTGGACAACTTTTCTAATGTTTACCTGTAGGAAACTAGCTTCCATCAGTTAGAGTAACACGTTAGAAACAAATCCTATCTTCCAGTTCTGCTGAGTAAGAAACAAGAAAAGGAAGCTCGCAGCTTCAAGAGCTGTATTTTCCTAACCGGAACAACTGTATCCTCCAATTTTTAATTGAAAGCTCCCTCAAAGTCTTAACTTGTACATCCAAGGGAAAATTAATTTGAGTTTTGTTTCCCAGATGACCATTTAGCAAATTCTGCAGACTGGCAAGTAAAACACTGAAGCAGGATCTGAACATTAATCCCCACATGCCAACTAGCCAACACGTGCTAAAGCAGCAGTAGTAGATACCAAGGTAGTGACACCCTTCCCTCTCTCTCTGAAGAGTGTCAGTTTTTTCATAAACAGTCATTATCAACCCCATCACCTTACATTTCTATAGGCAAAACTGTTTCACTCTTCCAGAAAAACAAAAGTGAAGGAAACACTGACAAACTTTACCAAAATTATCTTGTATTTTGATCTTTTTGCATCCATAGAGAAACTGTTTTCCATGGGCGTCTGCTTTATAAACAACAGAAAAAGTTTTGTAATAGAATTGGTTGTTTGCGTACTTAAACATTCACTGTTATCAATGACATACCCTTGGAAAAAGAACAGTTAGAACTTAACCTACTGCCTGTGGAAATCCAGCTTCCTACCACTTGAAATAAAGCACAAACTTCAGCTATTTTATGACAAGGCATATGTTGCACAACTCTGATTCAATTGTGGGGACAGTGGCATTGTTGTATGCTGGTCAGTTTGCTACAATACTCCATTGCTCTCCTCCTTGACCCAGAGATATCTAGACTCATAAAAAAGAAACTACATTCGAAAGAAGAAAGCCGTTCCTTGAAAGGTCAAGAGCGTATTACAGAGAGCACAGATGCTAAAGCAACACAACAGTGCACTTGTTCTTTTGACTGTACTCAAAACTATTCATTTGTTTTCTTGTTAGAAAGAAAAACATTGCAGACACCTCTGAAAATGTTTAGGGCATACAGTATTTGCCATATGAGTGTGACATAGCAAGAGGATACGCAGTTATTTCCCCTATAGATCTATACGGACATTTAATTTATTTTATTATGAAATAATGATAAAATGTGCAAGTTGTGTTAAACTTCTGATAAGTTCATGGCTTGTTTTTAACCATATTTATATAGGAATATATATATACATAAATACATAAATCAGGCACTTTACATTAATCTAGAATAGACTGATAAAATACACTTTGCTTAATACATTTTGCTGACAAATGGGTTGGCAATTATGTCAAACCCAAATATTTTCAGCTGAAAAAAACATTAGGATGGGTTAGAATAGTTGATTTAATTTTGTTTGAACAAAAAATGTAAATTTTATAGTAAATATTGAGGTGACATTCAGGTGATAAGCTTCTCCAACTTGCACGTTGTTCCTGTTCTTTTTTCTGCCTCTCATTTTATGTAAGTCCTGTGGCTAAGAAACTCATATGGGTTCTAATCTTACTCTTCTTTGGCCTTCTTCATAATTATGGTATAGAAAGTAATCTTTTACTTGTCCAAAGACTGTCCTCAGTGTTAGAGATAGCAAGGCTCCCCTTAAAGAAATTCCATTTTATAAAAAGTGCTTTAAAATATACTAGAACAAAAACTGGAAGGAACAGGTATGCAACCATATATTTAGATAGTGGACAACAACAATCAGCCTGAGCACTTGGTGGACTTTGTAAGAGTCATCTACCTCTTCTCATTAATCTAATTTTACACATATATTAAAACGCCTAGAAGAAATTTGTGGATTTCTTGAAAAATCCTGAAAAGTATTGGCTTCAGACTGACCCATATCAATTCATCTTTAGGTGGGTTCCTGAACTGAGAAAAGACCAGTAGTTTTACCCCTAATGTAAAACCACGTGTTAGTCCCCAAGACAGAAGTATCAAGTCACCCAGCTCAACAGTCAAGAGCTTTAAGAGTACTAAGGAGGTGTGAAGAAAACTTGAAGCACAAGGAGGTCAAACAGAGGTGAGAGGAATATGAAAAGGCATGAAAACTTCTCCCTAAAATATATTGAGATGCTTTGAATCCCTTTCAAGAAAAGAAAAAGATGTGAGTGCATAATAAAACCCAATTTTAATAGACTGGAACAAAGCGAGAAGACTGGAAGTTTCTGTTCTCCCTCATTCACAATTCAAGAATGCTTACTGATAAGATAAACATCAGTTTAAAACTTGTCATCTGAGCTGCCTTTTTTTCCAGATAGAATGTATTGCTGAAGGATATTATTAAAAAGGGAGAAATTTGCACATTCAGAAACACTGCATATTGAACAGCAGCCACTCATAACAACAAATCACTCTAGAAGTCTTACAAATTAAAAATGAGAGCTTAAAACATTAGATATCAAATTCTGCTACTTGTTCACCGATTTATACTTCCAGATCAAAGTAGAAATACAAGAGAAAAAAGACCACGAGAACCAAGCTTGGAAGCCACAGCATAAACCAAACATTATTAAATTTAACAATAATTTAAGTTAGATAAATATTATGGTGGGAAGCTAAGTACTGCATATTATAAACTGTCTGGTTCTTCTCTGAAGCTTCTAAAGATGGTTTAATAATCCAGAGACAGATTATTAAACCAGACAGATCAAGGTATGAACCACTATGACTTTGCAATAAGTTAAGAGATTAATCATTCAACCACCTGCTTATCTCACTCCCTATTTTGTACTGGCTCTGCAAGTGCACAGCTGGACCATTTATACACACAGGTAACTGCAGCTTTGGATCACGGACACACGAGAGCAGCTCTCCATAGCTCTTTTAATAGTTTGTAAACACAAGGTGTTATAAAGGGTGACAAGAGGAAAGTAGTTTCCATAAGAAATATTACTGCATAATAATCATGAGACACAGAGTGAAAAAAAATACTAAGGATGCTCTTCCAGCTTTGCTGACTTTGAATGCCAAACTGTAGCTCTAATCAGCAGAACTCAACTATATACATATGTTAAAAATATTATCATTGGTATGTTCTGACAGACTTGACTTAATGTACTGGATTGTAACCTTTTTGATTTGTGTGTTTCCCTGGGTTTATTGGAACAGAATGCCAAGCTTAGTCCTACTGAGAATCTCAGACCGTGTTTCTCTCTAATAAAAGAAGAAAATGAGTGGTCTTTCTTTTCTAATTGCCAAATCTTTTCTCATCTCATATGTGACAACAAAAAAGTTACTGCCTGCAGATATACTCTGTTTGTACTGTAATCAGCCATTTTCCAGCTGTTGCTGAGTTAGAACAAACGGTGGTGGACATTTTTAGGTGTCGTCTTTTTGGAGCGAGATGAATGCAAAATGGAAATGACTGGATTGTTAAAATATACAACGGTTGTGGTTTTCAGGCTTAACTGATGAAGCTTAGTGAAATACCTCACTTATTGTCCAGTTCATGTTTCCAAGATATTCTTTGTATTCTTATCAACCATAAAGTTACTTTCCCATTAATGAAAGCTAAGATTTTGGTGCACAATTTGTCTGACTTAGAGAAACCATTTTTTTTCTTCCCACTGCATATTTCTTCCTATTCATGCCCTACTGGCATTTTTCAAGAACCCTTTCTTCCATTGTTTGTTTGGGGTTTTTTTCAGTATGGCTTTCCAGATTGCTTTTATAACACTTTTGCATTTATTTGCAAAGCCAGGTAATTTTCCAGTGGTCTCTGTTCTGTCACCTAAGCCCTAATTCAACAGCCTGCAACCCTATGCTTTTAAACTGAAGAATACAGTCCGCTTCTCACACGCTCAGACTCTGCTGACCCAGAGTCAGTGCTCAGAGCACACAGTGGGATAAAGCAGTTAGAAGGGAGATAACACTGGACTATCAATTGCACACTCAGCCTACTCTGAGGTCTTGCCTGTACTGGAAATTCGCCTCACTGTAACTAGACTGGTGCAGTCAATAGAGCGTGTATCCTCCATTCTTTGTCAGTCTCTCGTACCTAGAGTTTGACAGAAGTCTGCTTCAGTCAGTGTCTCTATTGTACCTGATGACCACTGCACTGAACACGAGCTTCTGCACAACAAACGACTCTCCCAAGTGCAGACCAAACAGAATCGTCTTTGTATTATAAAGTTATTCCTATAAAAGATGAGGAATAAATTATTCTGGTCTCTTTATACAGAGATTCCTCCATGTTCTCACAAGTGGGTCATGCCAGTATAATGAGTATCGATTCATAAAGGACAATATCTCCTATTCTGGACCCCTTGACAAGTCCAACAAAGACACTGTGAAGGAACAATCAAAGCTGCAACTCTCTTACTTATGAAAACGCACACTTGCTGCTGCTTTTTTAATTCAGCTGCCTCAGAGACTGTCCATTCATTACCAAATCTAAATCACACTTGTTTTTATCTTGAAAAACAGCTTTAGTATTTAATTTATACTTTCCTTGTTGCTACCTGCCAATTGCCCCAAAATAGGTTTTGCTCTGACCTTATTGAAAATCTTTAAAGCCACTTATTATATTACGTTACACTATTTATAAAACATCTGTCCTACATTTGACTGAAAGACCTAGCAAATTACTTGTTAAGTTTTGTTCACTCAAAACTAATCTTCTAACTCAAAGCCTGTCAGCATGGTACATCCCCTGATAGGTTTTTTTAATATGTTATTTGACAAAATGGTCGTAATACTTTTTGATGCCAAACAAAGGAAACATTTAGAATATCATGTCTTCGACTGTTTAGTAAAACAAAAGTCATCCTCTCAGTCTCTGCAGATTATTACTAAATATTCATCTGTGCTATAACTAAATGCCATCTCTGTTAGATTGGACATATTTTTGATAGCTTAGAATCAGCCTAGAGAACTAATGCTATTTATTTTTTATCTTCCTGACAGAACATCTTATTTGATTTTCCTGCGCAGCATACAGTATCCAAATCTTACCTTTGCAATAAAAACAAACTCTACTTATTCACCTGTTCACTGTAATATTACACAGATATTCAAACATAGAAAATTACATCTTTTACTCTTCACTCAGTCTAAAGATGTGTTGCCTTATGAATTAGAATATTTATTGCATTTTCACCCCAAATACATAGGGTAGCATTTAATTCACTATTCCAGTATTCGATGTTTAACATGACAGCAGTCAATCTTATGTGTATCACTTTCATCAGGCATTTTAACTACAGACAACAGCAGCAGAACATTTATCTACATTTCAGATGCTTCATTAGTTTCATAAAATATAGTAAAATCAACTAATTTTTAATTCAGTTTAGTACTTTAGGAAATTAATCCATATGCTGCTGTTTCCCTCTACTTGGTCCATTCCACCGGATGAGTATCAGCACATTTACAGACTTCTGCAAAGGTGAAGGCAGGTGGTAACTGCTGCAGAGAAAGGGAAGGGAAAAAATTGGAGGATGCTACCAAGATCTGCTTGTTTTTTAGCACTGAGTGCTTCTGCTGCCTGATTGCTATAGAGACCAGTCATCAGCCTAAGACAGAGCTGTTATTAGCATCTGTGGGTAGGCAGGAGCAGAAGGGAGAAAAGCATCTCCAGTTAAAATGAAGATTTCTGCTCCAAAGTGAGGAAGGATGAAAGGACCGGTGGTGGCAGCAACAAAACCAAGAAAATAAGGATGAAAAAAGTGAGGGGAAAAGAATTAGACAAAAGTGGTGCACACGGAAAACCAGATGGCAAATCCTGATACTCCTTCAGGCTTAATGGGATGTGGGAATGTCATGGTCTGTCTATTAGTATTTTCTAATGCGGTACATGCTCTCTGCCACACGAAGAGGCCTCACAGACATGCAGGCTCTAATCAACACCATATCCTTATTTTCCCATGTTCCCAATAGAACTGCTTTCTGTGTAAGCCATTGATCAGTTAATATTTATGAGTTATTTTGAGAAAAAAAAAAACCAACCAAAAACAAAACAACAACAAAAAACCACAAAAAAAAACAAAACCACAAAAAAACAAACAAACAAAAACAAACAAACAAAGAAAAACCAAACAAAAAACCCCACCCCAAGAGTTAAAAATTCAGAATCAGTAAAACTAAATTTGCACTAATTAAGGACTTCATGTTCTAAAAATCTGCACAAGTGCTGTGACTGTAAGCTGCCTGGTATTTGAACTGTTTGTAATCATTGCCTATACATTATGAATTGTATAGAGTCAATAGAACATAATGATAACCTGGATCTCCTAGATTATATCATATGCCAGATAAATCATTAAATATGCCTAGATGATATCATATGCCAGATAAATTATTAAATATTATTTCATTATTTCTTCTAGTGAATAAAAAAAGAAAAACCAACCAGCCCCAATTGCTTACTATCTCTTCTGACTTTCTAACATAAAATTCAGTCACTTTTCCTGTGTTCCTGTGTTGCAGACACAGTGGTAGGTGCTTCACTGGTACACATAAAACACAAACACTTGAGGAATAATAAATAAATATGTATTCCTGCAAAAGCTCAAAGATAGCACTACATAAAAGTATGGTTGTTGTAAGTTAAAGCCCAGATGTTCACAGATTTTCCTACAGTAATACAAAGCAGGGAGGAGGAGTTGCATTTTTTCCCTATTTCTGTAACTTTCATTTGAAATCAAATGCATGAAGTTTTGAGGATGACATTTTTGCAAGTGTTCATACTTTTTCAGACACCTTGGGAGAATATCCAGGCTACAGAAGATAACAGGATTTCTGTGGCTACCAAAAGGTGTGCCACTGCCTATAATACCAGGCATTCAGGTAAAGAAAACAGAATACAAACCTAGAATACAGAATACAAATGAAGCTTCATTGCTTCGTGCTAACAAGCAAGTTGTTTTGCAAAACATTTCATACTGTGAGATGTCTGTCGATTTAAATTTACAACCTCAATAGTGCTTTTATGATTTGAAGTTTTGTACCTTGTACGTTGCATTTTCCAAGATCTCCACCCCAAAGATTTTCTTGTTTGTTTTCAATTCAGCAGTGGTCAGGAGCCAGGAATTCACATACACACAGATCTGTAAAGAGATAAAGAAAAAGAGGTTTTTTTAACCACCTCTCGAAGGCTCTCCAAGAATCAGTAAAAAATTAAATCAGAAACAAAAATATGCATGTCTGTACTGAATATACAGTTAATGTTAACAGAAAATGATCCAGGTGCATGTTCACAGCCTGGTTTTGACTAAAAAATAGCTCTGAACAAGTGATTAGATTTGCTCATATTTCTCCTAAATGGTACAACCAAGCCCTAATAAGAAAGATGCCTAATATATTACAGGAAATATTATCTAGGAATAGTGTTTTTCTATTACCGGAACTAAAACCAGTAGTATCATACCTTTTATTTATGGCGTTTCAAGAACATTTTCATTTTAATTTGTATTTCATGTCATCCAGATTTAAGTGCATTTTCAAAAAGTGTTTTATCTTCCGATAAATTAACCAGTAAATCTTCAGCTGGTAATGGGAATATAATTTTACACAGATATTTTGTAAAGTGCACTCTTTTACAGTCGTAATAGTGAATGTCTCATTTATCTCCAGGATTTTTTTCCCTTATAAGGTTGCAAAGATGGCAGCATTGTTAGGTAAAACATTTTTTTCCTGAAATACTTGGTACTGTTCTAAAAACTTTTCTTTGGTCTAATTCTAATGGTAAAAATATGCCTGATTCCATCCAAATCAAGTTTGGAAATCATCAGAAAATTCAGTTTACTTTGAAATTCTCTGTAACGATAAATAATTCAATCAGCTCAATTTTGTATTGTTCCCTTTCTTAATGCTGACAACTTTCAAACTACTTGGGTTTTGTCCTTCTTAGACAACGTGCTACTTTATAACTACTCACACTGATGTTAGAGAATTTCAAGATTTCCAGAGGCATCAATAAGTCTGAATGACACACAGGCACAGGTAATGAGTTCTGTATTCATAGTAACTAAGGTCATTATAGGATACACTGCACTAGGTTATAAGATGAAAATAAGACCAAATACAATGTGCATTCTGGATTTTTATTTAAACACACACATACATATATATACACACTCGTATAGTTTTTCACTTGCCTTATAGTAACCATCCGAAGACTACAAGAGCTGTCAGATGTAACTCAAATTTTGTACTTAAAATAATTTGAAATATTACTACCCGAGGCTGCTTCTTCAACAACAGAGACTCAGCTTCACCTTTTATATCTCATAGTATTTGATTTGTGCAAGGCACCAAGTTTCCTATTTAAAGGTAGCTGAAGTTGTGGAATATGTGAAAGTTAATGATACTTTAGAGCTTATTGCTTGCATTTTCAAATTTTTATAAAGCAGCAATCTGAGATTTTTCCAATACATATGCCATACATGTGGCATATCCATCCTTAGGCACCACATATTTCAATGTTTGTAGATTTTTTAATTTTTTTTTAAAGATAGAAGGCTCTGTCATCTCATCTACATGTTACAGGCCACAGAATCTTACTCAGATAATTTTATGAAAACACAGACCTCCTGCCTGAATTCACACAAATATTTTAGATATAAGTCCATGGTAGAAATGTGAAAAGTAATTCATGTTTAAATTTCTAAGGATTAATGACTTATTCACAGTATGTAAGTTGTATGTTAACAGACCTTTAAAAATGCATGAAGAGAGCATTTCAGAAGAGGGGTCACCTAAGCCAGCAGACAAAAAGAAAACCTCCTCAATTAGACAGTAGAATGTAATGCAAACAGGTCAAATGAATTTGGGTGCTTTTTCTTTCTAGGTGGCTGGGAGGTACCAGCCAAGATTCGTGGCTCCTTCCCTAGGTCATGGAGAACATGTCCTTTTCAAAGGACTGAAGGCTGGCCAGGCCAAAGGAGAGCTCTCCGTTCTGATTTGAGGGATCTTAGGGCTGGAGTCCAGGTGTCTCACACTCCTGGGGAAATGCTCTTACCATGAGGTAACACTCAGTCTGTTGCTTCTCCTCTAGCACAATAAATATTTATTGTTCCACCATAAGAGAGTCTGAGTTTCTATTTTTTGCATTTAGAGACTCAGAAACCAGATATGCTATTTTAGTCCTCTTCTCCACTCCTTTTACCCGTTTTGTTTGAAAACTGCAAAGTGATGACAGATCAGATGTGTTACTAAGTAAACTGTTCTAATAATTTCCTGAAGTATGAAGAATTTGAGCTTTCTCTATAGCTTGAGTTTGCTTTGCTTCCATATGCTCACTTTGTTTTGGGGAAAGACATACAAAATAGAAATTCTTCTAGTAGAGAGTGGTAATGCAACCTGTTTTGGAAATGAAGGATAAGAAATTTGAACTTATATAACAAACACACACATTTTTTAGTCAGCTGTACATTAAATCCGCTAAAAACAGTGCTCCCACATCAGCCTACAGAAGATGTAGCAGTGTCATAATAAAGCTTCGAAATTTGGTTGTATGAATTCTGTTATCACACAGAAATTTTAATTTGCATGGCAACAGGGAAAAATGAAAACATTTTGTTTCATGAGAAAAAAAGTTACCATTAGTATTATTATTTCTCACAAAAATTCTCTTTACTTACATGATTGTTTTATTCTAGATAATGTACCTTATTTTAATATGCATATAATTTAGAAATAACTACTAAATGAAGCAATAGATAAGTAAAATATAATTAGATATCTAGCACAGATTTTCCCAACTGATTACTGCAATTATAGATTATGTCCTAAAAACTCAGAACTGATTCTTCTGAAATCAATGCACACAGCCATTCCTCCTGTTCAAACATCCTTCTGTCTTTAAAACAAGACAAAATTTGGAAATGCTAGAAATAAACAATAAAAAGAGGCAGGTCCTTACAGCTACACAACATCAGTTACATTCCAGAAAGAGAGGCCAGCTCAGATAGCATGAAGCAGGAAAGCACAACGGTATGGCCACTGCCAGGCGACAACAGGCTTTCTGCCACCCTGAGCAATGTGCTCCCTCACAAACATTTATCCTTTACTGGGCCATCCAGACAAAGAGAAGCCTTTCCTTTCTCCTCTTCTTAATATATTGGAGTTTTCACAGAATACAAAGTGCCAAAAGTCTGATTTTCTTACACCTTAGCCATTTCTTTGCACCTGCATAAAATGCTGCCCTCTTCATTCAGAGCATCTCCTGCTGCTTTGCAGGGCTGCAGACACAAGATAAAAAGCAGCCAAAGAGCAGGTTTGTGACACCAGCACTGTGGGGTTAGTGATGTTATTGGAAATTTATTCTTACATATTTCCTAATTTTGAGAGGTAACTAAGCTGCTTGAATATTGCAACACAGGGTTTTATTACTAAATTTTATTTAAGCCAGGTTTTTTTTTTTATCCCAATTTTAATTAGGAATAACAACCAGACACAGTAACCCAGATGAATTCCAGTGGCACTGTTTTTCTTTGTTTTCTACTAATTTATTGTGCAAATTTGATAAATTTTAGCAGTCAGGGAAGTGAAAAACTACTCACACTGGCTAAAGCCAAGAACAGTTCAGATGTGCTAAATCAGGTTCTCCAAACAGCTGTGCCAGTGTTCTTCTGTCCAAAACTGCTAGTTGAGTCTTGGGTCTTTACTGAACAAGCTGCCAGCTGCATGAAGTAAAGCCAGGCTGTATGGAATATAAACAAACATCTACTTGGGCTTATATTTAGACTAGCAAACATGATGCATTTGTGTCCCAGGGTCAGATTTAAGCCTAAACCTCCAAAAATGTATCCTACTGTATTGACCAACTGTGCCACCTAGCTCTCTTTTAAGGTAATCCTATTACGTAAAGAATTATGACAAGAGATTTTAGCACTGCTGAATTAGAGTTTAAAAAAATCCCTCTAAGTAGTTGGATACTAAATGAAAATATTTCTGCTGTACTTGGGCCAAGTCTGAAAACATGACAGTGTTTTACTACTTTTTTTTTTCTTTTTTTAACACAGATTAATTCAACATCATTACTTTACCTTATTTTTACTACACAAGTATTCATGCAGGAGTCTAAATCTTGTACATTTTCAATAAAATCCTCTAAATAAATTCACTCAGTTCTCAAAAAAGTTAATAAAAGTGAAAAGTACACTTGTGTTAATCGTGGATGTTAAGGAAAAATATGCTTATCTCAAATGTTACAAACTGGAAAGTCTTTCCTTTAGATTCTTATCACTTAATGGTCATTTTAACACTAAGCTTCCACTAACAACTTATCGGGTATGACACCTGAGCAAAGGTTTATCACCAAAACTGGTTCAACTGTCACCTGATATAGCACCTGGAGATAAATAAATAAATTTAAAACCCCAACCTCCCAGTTTATTTAACAGGAAACACTTCAAAAGGTCTTGAAACTAATTCAGCAAGCCAACCAAAAAAAAGAATGGAGAAAATTACAGCATTAGCGTGAAAATACTGCAACTGCAAGACACACAATTATGGTAATTTAAGGAATAAAAGAACTTGAGGTTCCTTCTGAGACAAGGACTCAAAGGTGAATCCTTTACACAGCAAGGAGGCTTGCACTTGATAAGCAGCCCCTACTGGAGGCTCTAGATTAGATGTTATCTCAAGAACTGTTTATTGATTGAAGTATAAAAAGGAAAAAAAATATTAATGGCAAAACAAAGGTTATTAAATGAAGTAAAGAATGACTCAGCATGGAATGACCAGTCTCTGATAGATGGATTCTGTGCAAGATCACTGTCTGAGTCAAACAAGGATGGAATGGTGGGACAATGCACTCTTCACAACAAGGAAGCCAAATACATTGTTGAATGATAGCTGCTGGGAGGTGGAACACTTGACTGGCCAGGAGGTTGTCCCTCTATGTGAACAGAGAGCTGCTGCACCTTCTCCTTGCCAAAGCCTAGCAGGGCTACAAAGACAGAGACATTTTCTCCCATTAGAACTGAGGATAATGGCTTAATCGGTTTGTGAGCCCAAGCTGGTAGGTTTTCTTGCACCAGGAGACAGAAATACTGATGCTTGTGCACACATCTGAAAATATAGAATGTGAAATTATATAAACTCAGAACTATACATAAACCACACTATTTCTGTCTGATTTCTTCTGTCTTATTTCTATCTTTAAGGCTTTCAGATGGATAAGAGACAAATTAAGCACTGACCCTCCTGTTTGAGAATTGCTCTTTCCCAGATAGCAAATCCTAGTGTGTACTCAGGCTAAAATGCCCAACAACAGGCTCTAACTACCACTGACATCAAGAGAAATTATGGTTTGGGGTTGGAGGACTTTATATAGGTCTCTCATTAATAAATACACAAAAAAAGGTGGGATTCAGAAGTGAATGCATAGTTCTGGGAGGCTAAGGAGGAAAAAATTAAACTACAATTAACTTCTTGGACACTCACCAACCCTGTCTACTTGATGCACTACAATCTCAGTACAAGTGTGCTAATTAGGAGTCACCAGCAAGCCATGGTGCTCCTGCTATGCACTTTTTATCCTACCTTAAATAAACTGAGAAAAACTTCACTGGTTTTCATATCACTCAGGGGTTTCCCTCACACCAGCTGATATTTCAGCTGGAGAGCTAAGATCAGGATGCCCCAGTATCCCAGATGTTCAGAAGAATACCAGCACAGTCTCTAAAATAAAATGTTCTAAGAGGAGGAGCCAGAACTTCAAGGAGTGGCTAAAGCCTCGGGTTATTATTGGAAATGCAAGTTAGATATGCCAGTCAAATGCTGATGCATCATCTGCACTGACCGAATTTTTCCCTAGAGATGACTCCAAGGGAGAAAGCTGAATTCTCTAATGTAGCCAGAAGATATCCACTTCAAAGAGGTGGCTAAATTCTGAGCTCACAGTGGAATCAGAGAGGTATTCCCTTTGTAGTTTGGCTACCTATACATCAAATTAAATGTAAACTGTGATAAAGGAAGTTGTGGCTGCTCCTCCCTGGAAGTGTTGGCAGCCAGGTTGGATGAGGCTTTGAGCAACCTGGTCTAGTGGAAGGTGTCCCTGCTGATGGCAGGGGGGTTGGAACTGGATGAGTTTTAAGGTCCCTTCCAACCCAAACCAGTCTGGGATTCTATAAAGATATTAAGCGAGCTAAATTCAGGCTACATGGCTGAAAAATAGAAATACAGGGAGACAACACAAATGCAACTAAGTTTTAAGTAATAGTTCATTTTTTTTATTGTTTTTTATGGGCCCCAGACAACTTGTCCTTCTACTGCTGTGTTATTTCGATGTGAATTACTTCTATTCTGCAAGGGAAGAGGAACTGAGGGTGATACTTGTCTATGAGCATACTGCACCAGCCCAGGCCATCTGCAATCCAATAACTCACATTTAAAGGCAGCTACAGGAGAGGATCCTCATGCTGCTCTTCATTGCCATCATACAACCTGTTGAGTATTTAATATATGTGTTAAATAAGTAAACAAGAAATATTTTTCTCATGTTGAAATACCTGCCAAAAGCATAGCAGAAATGTATCTGAAACAAACAATCCAGAGGAGTTAAGAAGGAAATTATATAAGGAACAGAGGGTAGCAACCAATTCTTTTTAATCATTTCACTCACATCATAGCTTCCCTACAACTTTTCTTGGGAAGATTAAATTGACAGCTAAAGTTAAGAGAAAGTTATGAATGTTTTGACTTATGGAAAGCAGAAAAATAGGGTTTTTTACTTCAGATCATTACAATATCAAAAACCAGAACTTGCATGTATTTCCTCCTAGGTCAAAACCACTTCAGATTTACTTAATTTTAGGCACCTTTTTGTCTCTAACATCCCTTGAACCCATATGGAATGGGAATTAGTACTTGTTCTTGCATCAGTCAAAAACTCCTGATAAAAATACATGTGATCATAAAATAATATGCTTTTTTTGAGGGAAAAAAATACACCAAAACAGTTCTAAAACAGTCATAAAAATAATTTAGATCTACACACAAGTATAACAAAAGGAATCTGCCTCATGGGACCATTATTTTGAATCTTAGAAGAGGAAAGAAAAAAAATTGTAATGTAAGGCACTGAAAACAGGGATCTGTTTAGCAAAAATGACAAAAGCTGTCTAGGCATATTTGCAAAAATTTGGTTGGACACAGTTTTCTATGGGCTTGACCGAAAGTGCAAAAAAGATAACAGTCTTTACCACATTGCGCTTGGGCCAGTGACTCATTAATCCTACAGAACAAAGAAAATCTGTTATAGATTAGAGTTATCTACACACAAACAGAATCTAGAGATAGAATATTCAGAGAGAACAGTAAATATTTTACAGAAGAAAGTACTCAATTCCTGATATAGATGAGATTTTTAAACAATGCTGATTGTTAACACTAGCTTCCTCCTAAACAAGAGCAACGGGAGCTACGCTGATGGAATTCCAGCTTTTAAATATCTACTGTGGTACTAACTGGCACAACCCTCTTCTCCTCTGCCCTGAAAACTCTGTAAATATGTGATTTTTTTTTTTTCAAATATAAGATATTATATTTGAAAAGTCAAATATATATTTGAAAGTCAGATATTTTGATAAAAATCACCTAGACAGAAGTTAAATAAAAATTTACCTTACTATGTTTCAAAAATTAAGCACAACTGGAGGAACACATTGATGAAGTAAACTGTGTTGGATATCCCCCATCTATCTAATCAAGTATAAGAAAAGCACACAGGAAAAAAGAAAATGTATTTCTTTTAAAGTTTGGATTTAATAATTCAAATTGTTTGATCAAGTAAAATTTGGCAAAAAAATATCACCACCTAGTAAAAAAGCTGAAGACAAATGGGAGACAGGTTGCATTGGAGTAATGCAAGTGGTAGAGAAGAGAAAACCTTTGTAGCCTCTCTTCTTTCAAGTAACACAGAGAGAAAATAAACCCAAGATCTAGGGTCAGATAAATCAGGTAATACAGGAAATAAATGAAACTGAACAACAAAACCTATTTTCTTTTTACATCAGCTCAGTGCATACAGATTTTAATTAATGAACTATGTGTTCCTATTTATAAATCACTGACAAAGGATGTAATATATTATTACATATACTTCCCTGCTTTACCTTAAGTCTTCCATAAATTCCTCCACCAATAACAGGCATGTGAATAACTCAGCCAGTCAAGAACTAGTAAAATTAGAGAACAAACAAAAGAACCATAACATCCAGGCTTCCTGAAAAACATTCACTTTTCCCTCTACTTTGAAATTTACTCTGGCCTGAAGCCCAGAAGTGGCAATATGCAATCCAGCACCTGTGACAATCTAGGACTGATATCTTCTGACCTGTCAGGATAGAAGACAGAAAAGGAAGATCAAGAGCTTTCTAATAGAAATAGGTCCAATTTTATCTGTTCAAAAGAGTAGCTTTTTAATGGTCCTATAATACTCAGTATGAAAACAGGATTTGACAGTTTTAAAAGGGGGGTTTTTTTGGTGGGTACCATTAATAAATTTTATTTCTCCATAACTTGCACATCACAACTGAGAACATGCCTACAACCAACTGATAGATTAAAAAAAAAAAACAAACCCTAGAATATCTGAAAAAATTATTAGGACCCAGACCTGCACTGAAGCATTACCTTGTTCCTGCTCTTACATTAGAAGCAGAAGTTAACATCCAGGATGAAGAACAGTGGTTTTGATTGAAATGTAAATAAAACATTTTAAGAGTGCTGCTTTTGGAAAACAAAAGTCTCAGAGCAAAGCAAAGATGGTGCCTGAATTATCACAATCTTAAATTCAGAAAAATCCAGGACCTAGTGTATTAATCACTCAACAGGCAGAGTTCATCCTACTGGTTTGTTTTCAAGAGTCCTTTTTCAAGGACTCTTGCAATAACTTAAATGAAAATAATCCAACTGTTTCACATAAGGCCCTCTGATATAAATGGAAAAAACTCACTGATGAGTGTTATTTACTAAAAAATGAGAACAACAGAAATTTGTCATCATCTATGAGTAATTATTATATGCTTAATAAAATCACAAAACTATCAATAAGCATTTCATATTTCAAATGTTTTCATAATTTAACAGTAGTCAGTGATGCTCCATAGTATTAAGAAAAAAAAAAATGGACAGAAATGGTCAAGTTATCTTAAAACTCTTTAACACACAAACATAAGTTATCTTCTATAAAACACTTGAAAGAAAAGTTCTGAGTTATTTTTTTTTTCAAAACTATCAGATTATAAGTTTGCACGTAGATCAGATGCTGCAATTTCATCTCAGTCTTCAGAAAAGTAAGATGAGAAACAAATAAAAAATGTTTGTTCACTCCCAAATACATCCCTGATGCACATTGATCAACCCATTCACATGTAGGTTGTAACAACTAATAAGTTACATGAACATGACAGACAAGCACAGCGCTTAAGAATTTAAATGAATATTCACATATTAATTTACTTTTCCAGGTAAATATACAGACCAAAATATGGATTGGGATGTGAATGTGTACATAGCAAATATTATTGCTAAAGATTTTTTTGGGGGAGAAGGGGAGTTAATGCTACTTATGTGATTTTTAAGAGATAGCTAAAGAATTGTTAGTTATTGTCATATGGTCACTGTTCTATTTCTAATTTTTCCTTTTTCTTTTTTCTGCTTCTTCAAAAAGTAGCTACAGTGTTCGCTCTCTTCATGTTTCACTTCAGGTCCTGGCAAATTGGTTGCAATACTCTCTATACAAGATAGATTTTTTTTTTTTTTTTAAAGCTTAATTCATTATTTATATGATACTTTGAGGTGTTCAGAAGAACAGCGTATAGCAAATGAAAAGGAAGTGGAAAGTATCCAAGGATACAAGTCTTTTGAAGGACTACAGCTTTTTAAAGGGCTGCAAAGGACTCTTAATAGGTGGCAATGTTTCATTTCCAAGGATTCTGAAGATATAGTCCGTATTTTCATCTAGCAATGTTAGTGATCTAGATGTACTCATATTTCCTGATTCCTTGGCATCTGTTTAACTCCAGTTTTACCAAACATTTAAGACCAGGTGTACGAGATCAGAATCTTAAAAAGAAAGCATTCCTAACACAGTATTTGTATGTTCCATGTCAATTCTTTAGCATTGCAGTAGAAAATAATCTCAACGTTTTTCCCCCATTTTCTCTCTGTGAAAACAGCTATTTATAATTCCTAACATTTTTCCAATTTCTTATACATCATTGTTTACTTACTGTGATTTAGTGACATTTCTGAAGTTGTAAACCACTTTTATATCATTATGTAAAGCAAACAAAATTGAGACACTAAGTAATCCATAAAAACAAAAGCATTTCACTTTCATCAATCCCTTCCAAAAATTGTCAACTGCAATGAGAAATTGTAAGAAGAAAGTGGGAGGAGAACAGAGCTGAATTAGAGATGATCACCAAGTTCAGTTACACAATTGTAACTGCTTTTCTCAATATGTATAATTAAGATGTATAAAGTTTCATGAATATTACTTGTATTTTTTTTTTTTTAATGGAACCTAAACAAACTTGACATTTGTGTTGTAAATATTTTCAGCCTGTCCTTGCTTCTCTGGTATTACCTTCAAGTGATACTTGGTACACATATCTAAAAAAAACCCCACCAACCCACCACCAAAACAGAAAAACAACAACAAAAAACCACAGGCAAGTTATTTCATACTAAAACAGTTCCAATCTTACTTCTAAACTAATTTAGGTTGCCACTAACTTGCTAGGCAAGGAATACAGATTGGATCACAGCTCCTTGGTCTGTACAGTTAATTTCCTGTGCCAGTCCACAATTCTTAAGACACTGCAATGCTGTATCTTTACAAGGAAATCATGTTAATTCATTTGCACTATCTAAAAAAACCCTGCAAACAAGATAAAAAACCATCACATGACTTTGTTTTTCTTTTTGAGATGGCAAGTTTGCAGCAATCAGTTGCCAATACTTTGATTGTGTCCTCATCTTTTGCAAGTAAAAGACATTTTAAATAAAGTTTGAGAAAGGAAAGAACAAGTGATTTTACATCAATCAGTTGTCAAGAACTCAACTTCTCTTTTTTTTCCCTTTTATATATATATAAACTAAACTTGAATGTTAATGTTTAAGAAATAAAGCAAAACTGATTTCTTATAGCAATCACCTGTCAGTATTTTCATTATTTTAAGCACTACAAGTCTTCCCCATTTTCCTTATTTTGCAGGTTGATATTTAAAGGAAAACTTTTATTTTTATATAATTTTTAGCTCCTATGGCAATCACATGGAGAAAGGCTCACAGCCAGAGCAGAGAGGAACCACATTTGTACTTAAAGGGACAAAATACATGGCAAGAGGACACGACTAGCTGGAAGTACTGTCACTGGAGTGTGATGCACTGGTCCCAAATCCTTAATATAAGGCAAAGCTCCTATGACAGACGGCAGGAAGTCTGTGACTGGGACACAGGGTGCTGCAGCCATCTAGTTAAAGAGTACATGAGACAGACTGCATGGCCATTCTTCCACATTCTTCTTTCTCCAGTTGCTGTTCCACATAAAGCAAATAATCACAGTGATTTAAATAATAATCTTATACATTAATCTGCTGACAATTTTTGTAGGGAAGATACCAAAAACAAAGCAATCACACCAAGCTAAAGGCATGGTCCAGCTCCTACCCATTCCATCCAGGTATGAATCTTGATTCCAAAACCAGAAACTTTATTGCAGTGACTTAAATTTTTAAAAAATGCTTAATGAGATTATTACATTGCACACTTTTACTTCTTTCGATTCGTAGCCACGGCAGCTCTCAGCCCTATCATTTTGTTAGGGGTTTTGCCTTTCATTTCTGTATTGTTATTAGGCAGTTTCTGAGATATATATTTTTTTTAATTGTTTTCCATTCTTAACTACGACTAGCTTCACATCCAACCCATCTGCTCTTCCTATTTGCATTCCTTAGTGCACCATTCTTAACCAGTCAGTAATTTCAGTCATTCCTATTTGTAAATTGCTATATGACTATTTGCCATGGCGTACAGGTTTATTGTCACGATAATGACAAATGCTGAGAACTTTACAATATCTCTTTATTTTCACCCCATCTTCAAAATGTTTGCTGAAACACACAATTCAGGAGCTAAACAAGCATTAAGAACTTTGTATGCAAATGATCCAATTGTGCACAGAGGACACCACTGGACTGTAGTTTCAGCACATTTCATATTTGAAACAGGATTCCTAAAATGCTTGTAGATTCTGTTCTATGTGTGTAAATATATGTTTATCATTCACTTACTGTGCACATTTTTGAATTATGAAACAAATTGTGATGTACAAATCCTCAGGTTCACTGCTAAAATTATAAAAAGCTGAACTGTCAAAGAATGAAAAGATATTTTCAAAGCTGAATTAAAATCTGTATACCTTTAGGACTAGTATCATTGTCAGAACTGCAATCACTTCTTCCAGTGCGTGTCAGGGTACTGTAAAGTCCCAGTCCTACGTGCTGATTTTTCAGCCCACTCAGGTAACAGTTGACTTTACAGAGGATTGGCAGTCAAAGAGAAACACAGTTCTCCATTCTGTGTCTTATGAAGAAAACTATTAAAATAAATTTCATAAAGAATATTTTATATATGAAACCAAGCAGTATTATTCATTGAAATGAATATGAACACTTTTTAAGGAATGTTCCAGATCATACAAATAAAAATAAGGTATAGAAATTACATAGCTGTGTTCATGATTGCTGTATACCCTTCAGTGATGACTAAATTGTTTCCTATTTATCTCAATAGAAACCAGTGTTGAAGTATAGACAATTTTAATTAATTCACACCATATATAGAGACACTTCAACTTGACAGTTCATTGAGTGAGAACTATCCATTTTCCAGTAATTCAATATTTTTTTCCTGAAAAAGTAATTTAACCTTCCTTTTTAAATTTTTTAAAAAAATATATTTATCTGAAACCATAATACAAACAACAGAAGTATTCCTAAAATGGGTCAGCAGAACATACTTAAAAGTACTGTGAAACAACATACTTTGAAGAGTGTTTTGGGATGCATTTCTCTCTATTTTAAAATATTTCCACAGTACAAATTGTTATTTCTCATAGAGCACTCTATGGAGTATTTGCACCCTCACCTCAGTTGTACAGCATGCTATTTAGTACCACAGCCACTGATCAGTTTTAAAAGAATGTTTTCTAAAACCATTTTGATTTGATTCAGTCCTTGTCTAACTGGTTCCAATCTTGTTTTAAATCCCACTGCCCACAAAGCATCTCTGTCTTGGACTGACTTAACCCACTTTTTATTTTCATTTCACCCTTTTCATTTCCCATTTCCTTACTTTTCCAATTTCTGCTCTCCAAGTTACTACACTACGTGTAGCACACTGCACTGTGTGCAGTACATCCTTCTCCTCTACGTTGCATATACCATGTCTGTTTTAATTGTAAAATTCCCAAGGCAGATACAATCTATGTCTTTGCACGTGCAAATACATTTCATTTGTTGATTAGTCCCCATGCCTAAATAAAACTACTAAAATGTGGCCTATCAACCATTATGTTTCTTCAGTTGGGAGCAAGCAGCAGGCGCAGATAAATTTTTCAGCCTCTTTGCCTCCACTCCCTCCAAAAAAAAAAAAATCATATTTGATGCACGAGTGAAATCAAGATTTATTTGTTTGCATGAGGCAAGGCCATGAGGAAGGCAGATCCTGAATGCACCAGTTTCTCTTATCCTGAATTATCTGAGAGATAGGAGATCACAGGTTAGGAGAAGGGAATGTCCAACAAGTTATCTTGAAATGTCTACCAGTTATATTCTCTATTATTTTAGACAATGAGCTTTTCTCATTTAATTATTGCCAATCTTCTTTTCTGTTCTGAAGCAAGGCCTTCGAAAAGATAAGTCTTTATAACTGAAATAATATTAAGGAAAAGTCATAAATTAATATAGTTTGAACATTGGTTTTGATTATCCATCACAGCTTTGTAGTTTAGAAAAATCATGAAGTTTTGTTTGGTTGGTTTTTAATCACCCAGTCCTGCATAAGTTTGTACATCCCGGATAACTTGGTCCCTGTATTCATTACCCCAGTGTAGGAAAAAAGTTACAGATCTAACCTGGTTCCAAACACCCTGTAAATCAACACTTAATCCAGTACTACTAAAATGATAGCAATTGGACATATTAAGTCATACAGCATCTCACTTCTTTGCTTTTTAGTAGCTTGCTGATGCATGTCATAAACACTATGTGAGAATCACGTGCCTTCCCTTTAGAGGAAAAATATGCAGAATGGTCTAAAACCTTCACCAATGCATTACAAAATTGTGCTGTCTAAGTAGATTTGTATTATGCTATCTGGCCATAAGAAAGAAATGTTAGGGGTAATAAGTCATTGAAGTGACTACAAATATCTGCTGAAAAGAACAATGTTAGTCCTGTCTGCTTTATAAGGGAAAGTTAGAACATTAACATACATCAAAGTTAACTGTGAAGCAGTAATATTTTCACTTCTGATTTTAAGGGGTGCTGCTTTTTAATAAAATTGACAATTCAAACAATTTAACCTGGAAAAAAACAATTGTGTTTTCACTAAAAAACAAAAGTAATGTTACAAAACTGAAAATTGACATGGTGAAAACAAATATGCAAAGCTTTTTGTCTGCTGATCAATCTTTCTGACAGGCATGGACCAGCGACCACAAACATTCCTGGTTATTGATTGCTGTGTGAAGGGTAAGCAAAGGCTGGGGGTCCATAGCTTCCTCTGCAATGGCAACCTCCTCGTTGCCATCTACCCAACTTCCCACTGCATATTCAACACCCCCCAAACCAGTATTACATGCTTGTTTTCTGCTGTTTCCTTTCATTGCCCTTCTTAAAGCCCAGCCCATAAACTCATCTCCTCACCCACATGAAGCGCACACCCTCTGTGTTCAGTCTCTACAGTGGTTTGCTCCCAATTTGTCCTAAATCAGAAGGTAAGGTATGTTTTCAGGTTTGATCAGGACCTACCTGGTGGTAGAACCTACCACCACCCCCCAGCTCAGGAGGGGCACATAATTGAGTATCTGTTCATGCATCAGTAGTGGTTATGACAGTTTGGGAGCCTGAAGTCTTGGTGAAGTCTAGACTGTGTCACTGATGGTTGATGGCTTGGGCAGGAAGTTAAATACCTACAGGGCAACATGGACTAACTGTAAACAGCTAGTGTACAAATAAAAGTAATACTCCATGAATAAAAGTAATACTCCATGAACTTTGTACCCAAAGAAAAAACAAAAAAAAGACTTCTGGAATAAGAAGAAACTTCCAGAAAAAAAGTGAGCACTGGTCAGAGAGGGATTAATGACATCCAAATAAGACTTAGTGTTACACACATAACAGTAGCAAATGATAGCAGGATACTGAAGCCATAAAGGTCTAAATTTCCATTTATATGTGATTATAAATGAGGAAACATACTGGAGCACAATCCAAGTTGAGAGTCCAGCCTTTGCCAAGGATGTATTCCCCAGTATGCTTCAGCTAGGATAATGTGTTCTCCTCCCTTCAGCTTCCTCTTTTCTTCTCTCCCTCTCTCTGGGCTGCTAGATTTATTTTACAGACTATTAATAGTGTTTGGACTTTGTTGCTCTCCATACCTCTTTAGGTTGACTTGTAATTTCAAGCAAAACCAACAGTGAATGGGGCCACAGCAGAACTCTCTTATTCCCCTCTAGTAGTTTAACTCGGCTGACAGCCAAACACCACACAGCTGCTCTCACACAAACACACAGACAGACACTCCCCACCCAGGGAACAGAGAGAATTGGAGGGGTAAAGGTGAGGAGACTCATAGGTTGAGATAAGAACAATTGAATAATTTAAATAAAATATTAATATTAATTATAAGAATGATGATAATAAAATATATAAATGAGTGATACACAGTACAATTGCTCACCACCCACTGATAACAATCTTGGAGGAGGAAAAAAGAACCTCGAACCTAAACCAGCAATCCTGGAAGAGAGAGAGTCCCTGTTCTCAGCCAGCTCTCATTTATATTCTGAGCAGGACACTATACAATATGGAATATCCCAGTGGCATATCCAAATGCCAATTTAAATTTGTCGATTTACTATGCCCCCCACTCCTCCTTCAGGCAGTTTCTCTCGTGCCTGCAGACTAGCAAAACATGGGGACTTGGTAAGTCCCTTTTTTTTTTTCCTCCCCAGCAACAACCACAAATATCAATACCTTATCAACATTCTTCTCATACCAAATCCCACACTGAAACCAAAACACAGTGTTATTCCAGCTCCTAAGAAGAAAATTAACTCTATCCCAGCTGAAACCAGGACACCAAGCCATCCTTCCATTTCCCCACACACTGATGTGATCCCATTTCACAGCCAGGCACAGTCTAACTGAAACAATTAACTCACTCAGATTCTCAGTGCCAGCCTGGTGTTAACTGGTATTTTTGCTCCTCTTTAAAGAGGACATACATCTCCCCTAAACTGAAAACAGTATTAATCGCAGAAAACATCTGCTTACTGATACAGACAACAAAGTTACACACTTTTCACCTTCATCTCCATGAAAATTGAAAGAAATATTAGTTATGTTGAAGAAATAAATGTATTTATTGCATGCAAAAATAATATTTAAATATAAAAGAGAAACACAGGAGCCAGGACAGCCCCACAGCTGCATGACCCTGATAACATCTGTTGCCTGCCAGTAGGATCCAAGCAGAGGTGACACCCAGGAGTCAGCGACAGACCAGAGGCTGCTGCTGGAACAAGCACTGCAGAGTTTGGCATCTGCTCCCGACTTTTGCCAAGCCCGCCCTGTTTGTTTCCACAGCTGTGAAATGTGTTTGCTCAAAAAAGGGAAAAAAAGCAGAAAGAAGAAAGAGCAGGCAGAGATATGCTAGTGACTGCGGGAAGAAGTACGAAGCCAGCGTGCAATTTACTCACAGATAACGATTTGCTTTAGAAAAATGTATTGCTAGTTATTAGGACAAGCCTGAGATATTCTTAGATGGCATTCATGCATAAATTCATACGGCATATTTATGTTTATAGCTTCAAAACACTGTAGGCAATTATCACAGGGTTAACAAATACGTTTGCTGTAAACAACTTTTCCCCACTTTCTATATATATATTTTAAATTACCTTGTAATAATCTGCTCCATCCAGCAGAGAAAATTATTTTAGGCAAACTGAAATCTGCACTAGTTGTTCCAATTTACCCAAAGGTAAAGAAATACAAAATTAAACCCTAATGTCAAGTTAGGTAACTTGTTACAAACCCCTGTGATCCACTGAACATAAACGTACTCCATAAAACAAAGCAGTAATTAAAAATAGTAAAAATCACAATTAGCACTCTTGAATACATTGAAAATAATCGTATTTTGAATTAGCATCTCCCTTTTTTCTAGTTTATCTCAAAAAAATTAAATTTAAGGAAATACAGAAATACATTTAAGTGAATTAGGGAACTCTAAATATTTAGAATTCATGAAGAACAGGTAAGGTAAACATATCATTTCAGGATGCAACAAACATGCCATATTCAGTTTCTGGCAAAATCTTATCAGCTGCTTTGCTTTTAGCAATGTTTTGGTCTTCACAGGGGAGTAATTTCTGGTCTGATTATCATAACTGACCTTGTTTTACACCTGTGAAAGCCAGCCTTGTTAATATGGCTAAACTGGATCCATATTCAGTTAAAATGTGGCCTCTGGATATACATGAACCACTGATTTACTCAAATTAAGTTACTTCATAGGTAAGATACACAGATCCTTTGAAAATATAGATATGAGCTAAAACCAGGTCTCTTACACTGTGACACTAATTTAGAGCTTAAACAAAATCAAATAACAGATTTTTTTTAAACAGTACTTGCTAACCTGAAGTCTTTTAAAAGAAAATAAGGAGGTTAAAAGTCACATTGGATATTTTATCTCTGCTGGAGTTCCCCTCACAGTTTTTTCCATTCTATATTTTTCTTTTTTTTTTTTTTCCCCACTTTCTTTCAACAGCAATTTCTGTAAAGTCAGGTTCACTTTACTTTATCTTTCTAGTTGATGGAAAGAAACTGGAAATAAATCAGGGATCTTTTTATTTCACATTATTTTCCAACTGAAAAAAAATGGAAATGGGATATTCTATATTATTCAATTTTTCTCTCTCTTTTTTAAACACCAGTTGTGTTGTTGTCCTGGTTTTTAGCTGGACAATATTTTTTTTTATCACCTCATGATAGTGGTTTCACTGAGAAAGCTGTGCAGGACAGCTGGCAAGATATGTGTAGGCTGCCTTGTCCTTGTGCCTCTCTAGGTCTTAGCACAGATACAGTAAGAAGATCGTATGGGGCAACTCAACTTCTTTGTTAACCCTGAGACAAGTTAGCACAAAATCTGCTTAGTTCATCGAGGCTTGTGCTATCCGAGGCCTGATGAAGGCCTTCTGCTGCTGGAGGATAGGTATGGGATGGAACTAGGGCAGTGTGGCTGGATGAGGAACAGTGAGAGAGAAGAGCCTTTGATTTCTCCATCTCCAGGAAAACAGAAAATGTGGCACAGAGACTGTGCTGCTGCTTCAGTAGTAGTTTCTGGTACACACAACTAAAGGATCTCTTAGCTGGACTCTAGAGCCTGACACAGAGAGAACAGGAATAGGGCTGTGACTGACTTGCCCAATCAGCTAGTTGGGCTGCCCGCCTAGTCCTGGGCAAAAACCTTTAAGGCTCAGGAAGATTAGGCACCACTTCTTTAAGAGCAGTAACCTCGGTCTGATGTTGTTAAAACTTAGGCAGTGTAGGCAATCTGATTAATTTTTTAAATCACACAGGACTAAGAATGACCAAAGAGGAGTTGGTGAACTTCTACTGATATCTCCCTAGCTATTGCCTCTCACTCTCCTGCCCGTTACAAAAAGTTTAAAGCACATGTTGCTTTTGTTTTCCTTTCAGGTGATGTTAAAAAAAGACATCAAGTGTCATCAGATGTTCTATATTGGACAGGTTCTTGATCAATGGAGGACAGAGCATCAGAAATGTCAACAGAACCTGTTTAGGGAAGTAAGGCCCATTTTGATGTGAATCATCCAAGGGGGACCCCCACCACTATTTGATATGCAGTCGTGGTTACTCACATTATAAATCTAGGCATCTAATTTTAAGGACAGGGTAGAACTGTCTTTTTTAAAAGCTTATAAAGTCTGAACTGCCACAGATAATGTCAACTCAAATTATTATTTCAATTCCAACATAGATTATAGGACAAGAGACCATAACTGGAAATTAAAAAATAAATTCAGCACATATATCAGAAAGCATCTTTTCATGTAGAGAACAATAAATACTTAGAACAGCCTGCAGGCAAAGTTGTTGAGGCAAAAAGCACCAGTGTCATTCAAGAAACAATTAGATATCATCCTTGGGGAAACAAACTACTAAAAAAAGTGTGTCTTCATGGACTGAATGACCTTTATTCATTCTCCAAAATTCTCTCATGTTCTTATAATTCTATTAAGAATATTTCAGCATTCTGACCTCAAGCAATGTCAATTCTTCCTTGAATTATCGTGTTTATCTGTTCACTGCTGAGGTTGATCCTCTCTTATACTGTAACAAATAATGATCAATCACCATCCCTGTATCATGACAATACTTTGAGTATAAAAATCAAAAATCATTTTCAGTCCCATGATTGTACCCCAGTCATGTACCCAGACTGACTACAGAAAGTTTTTCAGGTAATTTGGAAAATAAACAAGCAACAACAAAAAACCTCTCGGGGTTTTAAAATTAACCGTAAGAAATATAACTATTGTCCACTCCTGGCACACAGCATGCACCTTTTAGATGAAACACGTACAGGAAAACAACAAGGTAATTTTCCCTCAGAAATCTAAAAAGATTCATGAAGGTCTTTGTGGCTTTCCAGTAGCTGCTAAAATAAATCTTTCAAGGTATTGCTGGGATTTTTCAGATGTTTACTTTGCTTTAATTCAACACAGATAAAAATTAAGATAAAATTAAGCATTCACAATGTTTTTTCTTTGTAGATTGGAAAGTTGTAGTCCACTTCAAATATTTTTAGGGAACAGTGGGAAAATGTAATCACTGCTGTAAGCAAGCAAAAGTATAATTTATCTCTGCTGACATACTGAGGTAAGCGGAAACAATATAATTGGATAAAAGGAGCTTTGACAACTTGGGCAACCGGGGAAAACGTAGTGTTAACTGCAAAGCTGTGTTTTGCTGTTTTGCTTTTGAAATCTTTGACTCATACACACAAGTCACAGGAGCTCTGGCTAGTCTGCTGCTTTCTTTCTCCATTCATAGTCTTAGGAGGTGCTTTTGAGTCCCCCAGCCCTCTGCAATGCACTGTGAATTCCTAGAGAAATGAAGACACAGAGCATTTCACAGCACCATCTTTATGGACTTAGAGTAAAAACAAAGGAAAAGGTGCATCTGGAAATATATCCCCAAACAGCATCTCTACACTTCTCTCCACATGTACCAAAATGAAGCTCAAGGGGAACTGCATGGCAGGAGTGCAATCTTAAAAAGCTGCAAAACTGTTGAGGAAAGTGAGTGTTCACTAAACTACAGAAAAACAACCTAGAGTAAGTTACATAAATATTTAAGATTATCAAAAGAGAAAGGTACTGATGTTTTGCAGAGCTTTGCTAAATGGTATCAAGCAAAAACGTTCATTTAGTCTAAGCTAAGAAATTTATCAATACTGCTGCATTACAAAAATTAATTGCTGAATCCACAATATATTAAAAATATCAAATTATATAAGTAATTTAAAAAGAAAAAAATAAAGTTCTCTACATTTCATTGAATTAAAGGATTTAATACAGCAGTGCTGTTCAGCAATAAGGTATTTTTTTAAGTGTTGAAGCTTTTAAACATCCAGAGAATTTTAGTATTTTACAATTCTGAAGAACTAAATTGAAGTTTAATAACATGGAAACATTAAACAATTACTTACCTTGGGATATTGCTACATATTACTAGTACATGGAAAAATTCAGATTCTGTCACAAAGGCTATTTGTTTTAGAAAGGTAACATGTTAGTATCATTAGAAAAGACAGAAATGCTACATAAATTTGTAGAGAATTCCTTCGGAAGACTTTTTTTTCCCTGCATGTAGGAATGTAACATTAATATCAGTTACCAGGAATGTGAGAGTTCTGAAAACAAGAAAAATATCACCTGGCATATTATAGTTTGCACCTGTTAAATTTCCACTTGTCCACTATAACTTAATTTATCTTGGTATTAGAATTTGCAACACAGACTTTTCTGCAAGAAAAGGGTTCTGCTCCTTTTAAGTTTCACTTGGATCCTATCACAAGTTGTTTGTGCTACACTTCTTGTTCATTACATTTTACTCATGTTGTTATCTTTTTCGTGAACTTCCCACAGATGGACATTTATCCATACTGTTAAATTACTGAAGTAATTCTATTAGCTGACAGAATTGCTGACACAGATACTTGTTGGCAGGCTTTAGCCCTTGACAGAGCCTCTTCACGCCACAACATTTACCTGCTGGTGAAGTTGGGGTTTTTTTGTCACTAGCTCCACACAGGGTCAACCTTAAGAGACAAGGTTTGAAGACAGCTTCCTGAGAAAATACAGTTGTCCTCATTAATTTTAGCACTAGAATCATTATTCTGTACTCATCTACAGCAAACTGTATTTGCATAATATTAGTTGAGATATTTACTGGTGGAAGTCATTATGCAATCTGCATAATGCGACTGCTTTGTTCAGCACTTTTTTTTCCATTTCAGAACCTTCACTCAAATAATTTATATAAATATTTTAAAAGCTCCAATTTAAACACTGAATTTTGTAGTAATCTAGTAGTAAAAACTATCCAGGGCAAAAAGGTGTCATTTATAATTTTTAATCATTGTTCTTCCCATTTTCGATAGTGTCAGACAAATTTCTACCTAGCATATTAAAAACTATTATTTTCTCAAAAATAGATTTTTCTGTTGAGTGAAACAAATAATCTCCTCATTAAGTTAAAAAAAAAAAAAAAAAGAAAAGAAAAATAGTTGTCCTGGTTTTTAATTTTATATCCCCAATATTTTGGCACAGGAGAGCACCTGCTCGCTGCCCTCAGGCACCAGACATACCTGAAAGGAGCCTATGGGCTACAAAAAAGCATTTGCCCAAAAAGTTTCTACGTGACATGTTATTTTAGAACTTAGCCCTCAAAATACCAATTATTTGTTTATTTCACACTTGTTTACAAAAATTAAGGAGAGCAAAACTGCTGATGCGTTTTATAAGACTCTTGACCTATGAAGTTAGTCAATATTATGAGCACGAGGTCACGCCCTTGACCTTGCAAAGAGGATTTTGCAACGGATGAGAAACATTAACATCATGACTCACAAAAATGTAGCTAAAATAACTGACTTCATTCCTTTACCCTTACTTGAACATTCTGAGAAACTGTGAATTATAGGCTTCATTAAATAATGGTTGGTATGTACCAATTTACCTCTTCAACATTAAGCAGTTTTTCTAAAAAAAATAGTTTCTAATTCTATCACTTCTTTAGTTATGAAAGTTTCTGATAATCTTGAAAGAACAAAATTACTATGTTTTGTTTTCTGTCAATGCCAAGAACTCACAGGCTTACATTTTCATTTGGAAAAGCTGATTAACATAGTTAAATCATATTCTCAAATGTGCCTATTTGAAAAGGGCTTAAGGAATGCAACAGACATTTGAGCAGGGGTTCTATAAATACATTTCCAAAACAACTAAATTTATGGAAAGGCTATAATTTTCCACTGTTAAAGCCGCCTTACATCTTACATGGTAACAGTATCACTTTTCACTACGCTGTGTGGCATGGTCAAAAACATTTAACTTCTTTTTCTTGTATTTAGTTTTACCCAGCATTTTGCTGGGTAATTGTTCTGGGTAAGTAAAATTCCTGCTTACAAGTAGCTCCATATGAACCCCACAATATAAACTCCAAGCAAAGAGTTCTGGGGACAATGAGCGGCATCATCTTCATTTTTTCTTCCAGAGAAATTATACATTTTGATGCAAATTGCTAACACATTTTTAGAATTACATAACATAAATGTGATTTTTATATTGAATATAAAACATGATTAAAAATTCTATTTCAGATCTAGTAGTCTACTAAATGCAGTGTTGTGAAGCACAGTTTATCATTAATTTCTGCTGTTTCTGTCAATTTTAAATATACAATCTTTTCTCAGAGTTATAGGGTAATTATTTTTGATGACTCTAGGGATCTACCACTGAATATGAAGATGGGCTGTTGATTTTATTGCTCTATCTGGAAAATTCTTAAGTCCCTTGAAAATGTCAGGTTTACTGTGGTATTCAGATCAAAAATCTACCCAAGAGACTGTGGTTACATTTTGCCAAAATTTCAGATGTAATATTTCATTTCTCATAAATTGCCTTTATAATCCCAACCATGACTGCACATATTGGCCGTGCAGTCCAGTTTGGCTAGTTCAATTATTCTTTCTAAGTGCAAGAAGAATCTTCTGGTGTTTACACAGACTGCCTCGTATCTCAGGTATAAAACGCAACACAAACTTACCCTACTCGAGTGATAACAAAAGGAGGACATGAACAGAGAAAACTGCAAGTGTAATTTCTCTAACATCACTATATTCATCACAGGAATGTATTTTTTTTTTCATGCAAAGGTATTTCAGATAGATGAAAAACCCCAATATTTTTTACTAGGATGGTGAAGCTAGTATAGATGATTGGATTATCATCATAAATTAGGCAATGCAAAGAAACAAGTCTATTTCTTATTCATAGAACTTCTATGTGTATTTTTCAAGTAAATAGTATCAAAAGAAATGAGCCAAAAATAGTAAAATTCATACATATTAAAGTTTTCCCCAACAAGTAAAAAGATAAAAATCAAATTAAGATTTTACTGTATGCAAATGAGCAGTCACTCTCAAAACTTTGATAATACAGGGGGCATTCAAAAGCAGAGTAAGTAATGTCTTATATTTCAACGAAGTCAAGTGATCAGATGAGAGAGGGAGGTAAGATTCAGGTAAGCAAAAGGGAATTGTTTTGTAAAATGTATTTAATGATAGATGACTTCAGAGTCTTCGCAGAAACCTCTATCATTGGCTCACAATTAAAGATTCATTAGGTCTTGCAAGGCCTGGATAACATTTTGTAAATAGAAGCAGCATGTGAAAAATTTAAATGAATGCCAGGGCTTAATAGAATAATGATGGCTTGAACTAGTGCTCCACAAAACAACAATCCATAAATATGTATGTGTAGAGGGCTAAATCGTGCTCGCTCTACTTACACGAGCAGCCCCATTAACTTTGGTTATTCTGGAAACAACCAACTACTTAAAGACATAAAACAAGCAACATCCTAATAATTTTGGTGGCCATTCCACCACCCCTATTTCTACTGGTAATAACTTGTTATGGAAGCATAACCCATAAAATGCATGAGACCACATCAATAATTTCCCACTGAAGGCATCTTTTTTCCCCTCAATAATGGTTTGTTCCTGTTCCCACGCACATTAATTCCAATTCAATTCCATGATGGAAGGTTTAGGTCAATGTTAGTTTAACGTTTAGTAAAGATCATGAAAAATTTTTATGAAACTGTTTCCATTGGAGATTATTAGACTTCTGTCATTGATTTCACTAGATCTAGGATTTTACCCTATGGGTTACAGAGAAATCCATCATTTACACTTACTTTTTTGTCAACTCCTGCTAATTTATTAATCAATGATACTCATATTCCAAAAGCTCTAAAGGAAGTGAAAAAGCAGGCATTGCCCTAGATAAAGCAAAGAACAGACTTTTAAAGAAAGCCAGCATCTAAAAACATTTTTTACCTGAAGATAGAAGGCACCAATATTTTACCATCACTGGCACAACACAGTTCTCACTTCCTTTGCTCCAAGTAACAGAGTACCAAATGAATCTACCTATTAAAATTGTGAAACATGCAATTAGCACAAAAAACAGTGCTTTCAAACACCGATTTGAAACACCTTGGAATGATCTCAAAATTACTTGAACAATTTTGGAAAGCCCTGATTGACTTTGAACCCAAAAAGGAAGCGTGCTTACCCCTGATACTAACATCTGCTGGGTTTAAGGAAACAGTAGCACCTCCTCTTTTAATCCATCCAGATTATATGTTTGTTTTTCCCACTCAGCAGCAGCTATGGTGGACACCCAGAACAGCTAGCTTAACCTAGATGTAGGAGAGGAATAAGGAAGCAAGGGGAAGAACTTGAGCTCAACACTCAGTGTAGATGTCCCATCTGCCAGCTACTGCTGTATCTTCAAACTGTTGGTTTGTTTGGCTGCCGTGACTCCTCAGCCTGTCATCATCATCATCCTCACAGAATTAACATTTTGTCTTTTCCCTCTGGTAACAGCACATATTTAAATAGCCAGGAATGTTTTGTCCTGCCAGATACTGCTGTATCTGCAAACTGTCGGTCTGTTTGGCTGCTGTGACTCCTCAGCCTGTCATCATCATCCTCACAGAATTTACATTTTTTCTTTTCCCCCTGCTAATAGCACATATTTAAATAGCCAGGAATGTTTTGTTTCAACATTTCTCCTATTTCTTTAGGATCAGAGCTTTGGCTCTCTCCCTCCCGTGATAATTTGCCACCTCTGCACAAATACATAATAGAAAGCATAACATACTATTATGCATTGTATGTTAGAAAGTCTTCCTGATATGACAGGTGAAAAAGAATCAGCTGTTTGTTGGTTGAATCCTTTTGTTCTTCCACTAACTTGATGCGACTATTTTTCAAATTTGAAAAGCTCAATCAGGATTCACTTTTAAGAGAGTGAAATGGTTTCAAGAGTTACAAAAACATCTCTCAAATCTGTATGTAGTTCAAACAAGAGAATCCCTCTCTACGCAATCTTTTCACTTGAATTATGCAGATTCACTGTTTTGTTTTCAACCTACCTATTAAAAATATTAAAGGGGAAATAAAACACCCAGGAAACATGGAGAAGAGTGATAGAGGCATTGTCAGAGAACGTTATTATTATCTTGTAATACCACAGCAAATGCTTTGTTACAGGAAACAGTTGAGAAAAAAGGTGCAATACTTCATACTAGAAAAGGATGCACAAGTAGATGAAAATAAATACAAATGGAACTCTTAAAAGATAAATTGTGTCATTACAATTGATATAGATGTTTCCATATCCTAACGTTTTCCCAGAAGCAATTCAAATACTTATTTTCATTTATCTTCATATCTTTTTCAACTCTACACACTTTTAATTTATTGCCTTTTGCACAAATGCCCTTTTTACTCCTCTATACACTTTTTTGAACTCTACTTTTTCATTAAGCAAGGTTTCCTTTCTTTTATATATATATATATCCAAGCTGAAGCTAGACATCTCACAGTGCCTGCAAACATAATTGACTCTAATCATTACATGACAATAATCACTTTAATGAGTCCTCATCTAGTCAAGCTAGTGACATAGTGTCAGCTCTTTAGTTACCAAACAAGGAACTCTGAATCAGGACTTCAGTTGCACAGGTTTTTTGATCACCATGTTTTTTCCAAGGAGGTGATCAATTAGATCTCCAGCAAATGCACTGACAGTCAAGGCAGAAGACATTGCCAGGCACTGCTCTGACTCCAGCTGACACTAATTTCAGCAGAAGGCAAGAATCCCAATTTTTCAGCCTTAACAAAAGAGAGGCAGATAGTTTGCAGTTAAATGCAAAGGCCACAGAACATACAGAAATGATGCTTTTGAAGTTGATGTATTGCGCTGCACTCAGGCCAGTAATCAACTTTGCCACATATATTCTTCCCAGTCTTGGCTAAGTCATCTGTTCTCCTCGCGAATCAGTGCCACCTTGGCACAGCGGGGAGGACACTACGCTCTCCTGCTTGTCATTTGTCTGACTTGGGAAATTAGTTTCAGCCTTTCATGGAGAAGCACACAGGGCAGCTTTGTCAAACAAGCAGAACCCCACTGGTGTTGAGATATTCCCCACAGCTGCAAGGCTCCGGCTGCACAACTTACACCTGCCTCGGAAATCGTAGGGGAGCCCACCCACACGTGCTCTCTAAGTGATACGATCATGTAAATATTAACAATAAAGAGAATGCTGAACCCTAGAATGAACAAATATCCTCGATAAACCAGCAGAATGAGTTCATTAGCTCTATTAATTTATGCTAGAATTTTAAACACTTCTCAACCTGTCTCGGGATTACTGTTATTTAGAAGCAAACTCATGATGACACACATTAAACATTTGTTAATATTTAACTGAAAACTTGGCTGTTTTGGGATATTTGATTTATGATTTCAAGTTTTTAATTCAGAGTCAAACTGGGAAACTAAATATTTTAGCAATTCATACAGCCTTTTCCAAAGTTCAGACGGATTTTTTTTTTCATTTATCTACTAATTTATTCTCAGTATTTGAAATGTGGGACAGAGAAACCAAAACACCACCTGTGGTTCTATTTTATTCTTAACACATCCTTCGCTAATCATTTTAAATACTGCATCAAAGGGAGCCTCTTAAGGTGATCATGTTCATTGTCATTCCAGAAAAATAATATAGTATTATCTCCTAGTGACGTGATTCACATCTCTAATAAAGCTAAACCCTGCTTTCTACTTTTTTCTTCCTTCCCAAAGTCTTAATAGCACCTGGAAGGTAACTAGAGAAATGAAGTAATATCTGATCTCTATACCCTCAGTTTATCCAAGACATGTTGTTTTAATTAGAAGTAGCATATACCTTATTCACATATGCACCCCATTTTTTCTACTTGAAGGAATACTAGGGAGAAGTAGAGTGATTAATATTCCATATATGAAAGGGAAGAAATAATCAACACTGTCTGAAGGCTTCAAACATACATTCGTGTTATGCAATGTTACAGCCATCAACCAGATGATTACTCTGTCCTCTGGGAACAGTAAGAAAATGCTTGACAGTAAAGTTAAAACATAAACCTTCATGTCTTCCATGCAGCAAAAAAGCAGATTTACACATAACCTAAATACAAAGCACCTACTGCAGCTTCATAGCCTTTAGTTTTTTAACTTGTAGACAGTTACATTTTACAAGCATGAAAGAAACTTAAGTCAACTTTAAAACAATGTTTTTGATAAATGAATGTATTAGTCATAACAGGTAAACAACTGAGAATCTTATTTACCATTAACTTGCAAAATTTTCCCCCACAGGTTTGATGAGCAGAGCAGCCTGACACCAAGTCACTGTAGTATCTCTTTAGTCATCAATCCATTCCCTGGGACAGGCTGAGGAAGCCAATGTCACAGCCTTACTAGAGGATGATAATGGTGCCAATTTGTTTGTAAGGTAGCTTAAACTATCCTTAATTCTGCTTCAAGTAGTAAGGATTTCTTATTTGCATATTTCTGTAGAAATATACTTAAGCTACTTTTGCCTCTTAGTTCCCATTTCTTAGCTTTCCACCAGAACTATAACTCCAGGCTCCAGTACCTGTCCTGGACTATATCCAATACCTCTTACAAAGACTTCTTGAGAACTTGCAAAGTTCTGGAGTATATCCCTCTACTTCAGTGTTTCTTCGAATTCAAATCTCTCACAAATGAGAAGAACTACAAGGTTCTATAACAGAAACCAAAAGCATTTCACTTAAAATATGTCTTTCATTCATGATCTACCAGTGTTATTACGAAGCACTGCGTAGATAAATGTTGTTTGGGGTTTTTTTCCCCTAATACCAGTCTTATAACATTAAACCTATACGAAATACAATAAGTCTCTGCCACATAAAAATGTGGAAATCCTTTTTAAATATAGACTTCCATCACCTAACCCACCATCGTTTACCTTTGGTTTCTTCCCTCCCTGTTTGATAACTTGGCATTGATTCTGTCAGTATTATAAAATTTCTGTATGGTCTTGGAAAATGGAAATTAGGATTTAGCAAACTGCAGTTCAAATAGCTCTTAATATTTTTCCAGTCATATCAGCCACAGCAGGGGTATAAGCACTCTATTTTTCAATACCACCAGTGTATTTATTAAGTATTTTAATGTATCAGCTACAAGAATGTAGCAACAAATTTGGAAACTCACTGTGGATATAAGCACCCAGACCACAGCCTTTGTCTGGTGTACATGGAGACAGTGCAGATCATTAACACGTGGGTTTGTGATTATCTATGCTTTATCCTTATTTTTCTACTCTCAGTAGATTCCAGACAGCAATAGTTACTACTTTGGACATTGCAGTGTTATCTTAAGTCTTTGTATTATTCATGAGATATTTGTCAAGAACGTCCTCTCTCAACTTTTGGCTCTAAAAGGCTTATTTAGTGTGAGATTAATCTCATTTAACTTTTACTGTTGAAAAGACATTTACTCTAAAAGAGTTATATAGGCTCCTGTGGCAATGAGGAGAGAGAGGTACCTCCAAACACTGATTTTAGCCCATTTATCTTAGATCTTTTTCTAAAGATAAAATTAATTTCCTCTGTGGAGGCTTTTAACATGGGTGACAGGAATCCCACTTGTACTTTCCAAAAAGAGGATGCTTTTGAGAGTTACATTCTTTTTCCCCTTTGATTTATTTTTATATTAATGGAAAATACAACCTGTGAAGAAATTAAAATGAAATTTTTTTCTACAGTTTCCCTAATTTTTTTTGTAGTATAATTACATACTTGTTACAGACTGTAAGATACACTCTGAAAACTGATTCAACCAGGCTAGTGTAACAACAGTGACGTTACAAAGGGATCTGATGAAGAGCACCTTGGTGATTAGGCATCTCAAGTTCAACAACTCTTAATAATTTATAATTCAAATCTACAGACTTTCCTATAAGATTTCCCATATATCCAGATGGTCACTGGTCATTCCTTTTCTGACTGTGCATATTTTCAGTCTCGATAAGACTATAAAAGCACTATGATATGACTACATGCAGCAGTTTACCCAAATAAACAATATTCCTACTTATTTTCTATATAGTATTCAGAGGTGCAGGCATTTCTCATGATCTGGGCATTTCTTTAATAGCTTTCAGCTTTTTAGCAATCAATAGTAAACCCTCAGAGACTAGATTCCTTCCCTGACCTGCTTTAGGAGTGTTCCAGCTTTATCAAGGCTGCAACTAGAAAGCTGGGTATATAGGTATATACTTGGACAATATGAACTGTAATAAAGGTACAGAATTGACTAAGGGAAATTAGAAAAAGAGCATACAAACTTTAAAGGAAACCAAACTTTTTCCTATCAGATGAGGGGAATGAAAAATCATCCTTTCTTGAAACTATGCCCTACCACCAACAGCATACCTTGCAGCTTTCTAGAGGATACTGATGCTCAGGAGAGCTGCCAATACATGTCAATATTCATCCCTCCAGAATCGAGATGGCATTTTAGCCCTCAGCACTATTCTGAACCTAAATAGGAGGAGACTTTTGCTCCTGTTCCATATGTGGCTGAATTGGGACATTAGGTTAAAATGGACTAAGGAGGAACACGTATAAAAATTCATATATTTGTAACTTCATTATGAGACAAGACCAAGAAAAGCTTTCCACGCTTAGAAAGGTATACTGCTTTTTCCTCTCCGTCAGTTAAAATTTTTTGAGACTCTCACATGTCTGGGTTTTCACATCCTTCTTCCCAATTTGACAGTCTATGACACCATGCTTCTAACACAAAACATCTGTTACAATTTTCAAGTTTCCTGACATGTCAGGGTCTGATCATAACAAGATGCTGAATGTAGTTGATCCAACCTTGTGTTAGACTGGAGCACCTCTCCTATGAAGACAGGCTGAAAGAGTTGGGGCTGTTCAGCCTGGAAAAGAGAAGGCTCTGGGGAGAACTTTTAGCGGGCTCCCAGTACCTGAAGGGGCTACAAGAAAGCTGGGGTAAGACTTTTCATAAGGGCAGTTAATGACAAAACAAGGGGAAATGGGTTTAAGCTGAAAGAGGGGAGGTTTAGATTAGATATTAGGAAGAAATTCTTCACTGTGAGGCTGGTCAGACACTGGAACAGGTTGCCCAGAGAAGCTGTGGATGCTCCTCCCTGGAAGTGTTGAAGGTCAGGCTGGATGAGGCTTTGAGCAACCTGGTCTAGTGGAAGGTGTCCCTGCTGATGGCAGGGGGGTTGGAACTGGATGAGCTTTAAGGTCCCTTCCAACCCAAACCATTCCATGATTCTATGAAAGGAAGTTTTGTGACGTTTCTAGTTTCAATGCCATAAACAGTGACAGCATGTACAGATCATATGGAAGAGTCTTGTGTACTCTCTTTTAATTATTTTTTTCATTCCTTTCATCAATAAAGTGCCAAGTGTCCTGAAGAAGGAAAATATCAGTCTAAAGTCCCCTAATCACAAGAATTAAAGCTACAGCTTTTGTTATTTGTGTTTGCACCACCTCTAGGATTATTTGGAGTAGCACCAGCTGGCTCAGCTGTGAGGGGAGTGAAAGTCTTTCCTGATACGGCCATTACATCTACACCTGAGTCTGCTTGAAAATTGACAGACTTCCCACAAACATTCAGTTCCAATCTTTAGGCTGGCTCTGTATCATTTCTTGTGACTGAACCCAGAAAAGAGTAAAGGAGAAAAAAAAAAGAAAAAAAATCACACTTGACCCAGGTGCTTGCTTTCCACACTGCCTTTGTGTGACATAAATCAACATTTTTGCATGTCAGCAGCATTTGGCAGCTGTAGCTGAGCAATTACCTTCAGATATTGGTGTCTCCACCTCAGATGAGGTATAGACTAAGGGGAAAAGACATGAATTTGGCCTGAAATATCCTACATAACCCCGTTCAGATCCACTGTAAAAGCAGCTGGTAAGGGGAGACCTGGTGCAGTTGTAATTCTACAACACAGGACACGTCCTAGGAGTCAGATTTCCACTTTTGCAAAAGTCAGGTCAAGCCATTCTATCATTTTTATGGCCACCTTGGAATCCTTCATACATCTTCTTCTTGTCTCTGACTGACTGTGAAGCAGAAGTTAATTATAACTTGTAAGTTAGATATGCTAATATCACTCTTAAAGAAGGGCCTCAAAAGTGAACTGTTGTTAACATCTTGAACCTTCATGTTGGGAACTAATAATAGACTGTGCTTTTTTCCTTGAGACTCAATACTTGAAGAATCCTATAATTAAGGACAAATTCATTAATTTAATTCAGAAATTATATTCTACCAGTTTCAAATTTTTTATTATGTCATAATCCACTACCCTTCCATTTCTCTTACACAGGAAGCCGCCCAGGAAAGGGCCACTCTCCCTCTCTAGTGGTGAAGGAAGAGAAAAGAGACTGCAGTGCTATAGAGAATCACAGAATTGCCTCGATTGGAAAAGTCCTTTAAGATCATCCAGTCCAACCATTAACCCAACACTGACAAGTCCCCAACTAACCCATGTCCCTCAGCACTGTGTCTACATGACTCTTCAATCCCTCCAGGGATGGGGACTCCACCACTGCCCTGGGCAACCCCTTCCAATGCCTCAGAACCCTTGCAGCAAAGAAATTCTTCCTCACATCCCATCTCAACTGCCCTGGCCACAACTGGAGCCCATTTCCTCTTGTCCCGCCCCTTGGTCCTTGGTTGAACAGACCCACCCCCACCTCTCTGCTCCCTCCTTTCAGGGACTTGGACAGAGCCAGAAAGTCTCCCCTCAGCCTCCTTTTCTCCAGGCTCAACAATCAGAATTCCCTCAGCCGGGATGTCTCCAGTTCCTTCACCAGCTTTGTTGCCCTTCTCTGGTCGCGCTGCCAATGTGCTCAGGACACAGGCATTATGAGTCAGGAGGAGTCCCCTCAGGTCTCTGACAAATTAAGAGTCCAGTTTGTTTTCAGCACCATTGCTTGCACATTCTCCGTCTATACTGAGTGAATTAAAAGATGTCACTTACTGTAGAAAGGGTTAGATTATAGAACCTCAGTCATTTATTTGTCCTTTATAGGATTCACATGTGAGAAAAGGAACAGTCAAAATTCACTGGGGGGTGGGATGGCTGTAACTCAAAGATCTCCACTCAAAGCAAGCAAGAACATAGCTTACAAAAATCTCTGGTATATTTAAGGCAGAGAGGGTAAATTTTTGTTTTTCCTTTGTGTCTATAAAATGTAAATAGATAAAAATCAATTTATCTCTTCCTATTTATCTAACTGTTGACAGAGTCATCACCAACAGTTTGAGCGATACAAAACCATCAACGGATTTTATCTGGTGATAGTTCAACTTTTCAACCAGCATTAGAAGTGTTTACCTTTTACTGAGTCATAAATAGAAAGATTTTTCAAATCACAAATTAACCTATATCTTATCTGATATAATACCTGATTACATCAATTATCTGATTTAATCAATTAAATCTTATCTGATAAATCAATTTTTCCATCCTTACCTAGTTGACAACATATTAATCTGCACTGGAGAAGTAAAGTAACAAAGTCTGCCCAATGCATCATCCACCTACGGTCAATGTTACAAAAGAAGACAATATCATACTATGTACAGGTGTCCAAAGTGGAGTAAATGCTTTCTGACTCATGGTGTAAACTGGGCCAAGTACAGAAAGAGGATTAAACATGGAAGTAATAGTCTTACAGGTTTTTGGCTACTCCTCAAAGGGCTGGAATTCAAGAGTATGAGGGACTGTCCATTGGGAAGCACAGAAACATAACTACCACTTTCAGACAAAAAAAGAAACGTGTTTCCTAGACACGTGACTTCCTCCAAGAGGCAAAGATTTCATCATTTGAATGTGAAATACAACAGCTTTTCAGGTTTGAAATAGCAACAATTGTGATGCCTGTTGGCAGCTTTTGTTGTTTCTTGGTTGGTTGGTAACATGAGCGAGGTTTATTAGTGCCCAGTCGTGTAATTTGAGATTGCTTCTCTTGCAATTTTCATATTGATTTTCATTATCAAAATAAAATGATTTTTTTTCTATGGTTTCTAACTCTTTGCACTAGCTGGTAAAAATCATGACACATTAATTAAATCTTTATGTTAATGGGCTTAGAAGCAGTTCCCACCTCAATAAATCAAGACCTTCCAAATCTACACAGTTTATTCAACTTGCAATCAATGTTAATTTCCTTTTGATTCAGAAACTTCATTTACTTTTGTATTGAAAGTCCAATTATTTCTTATTACAATTTTAAAGTATTAAAATTATGCTGATATACTATCTCAATTGTAATTTATTGCAATTTAAGTTTTATTAAACTGTGATATTTGAACTTATTTTGGAGCTAATCTCCCAGAATAAATATTAGTGTTATCACAAATTTTACTTTCTGATTTTCACACATTTTATCTGCAGTTTAGCTATGGTCTCTATCTGGGCTGTTAACACCATGAAGTTTATTTTTGGTCATACAACATGTGGCAAAAAAACTAACATGCAAGGTTATAGTTGCTTCTGCAATTATAAAAGAAAATTAACATGCAAGGTTATAGTTGCTTCTGCAATTATAAAAAGTTTGTCTGCTAGTTTGTGTTCTTTTTTTAAAATTAACGTAGTCACATGTTCTCCATTTAATGAGTTGTTTCTCTGATTTTTCAGGTTCCCTACAAAACTTTTGAGGGTTTAAAGATGGTTCATCACTTTCTTCTCTTTCTTTACGTTCCTGCTTTACTAACAGTTATGGTAGCCTTTCATTAGGTCATGTCCTTCAGTTTAACATGCCTCTGAAGTCATGAGTAAGGCATTCCTAGTATTCCCTTTTAAGGCAGATTATATAATGAGGACAACTTTTTGAATAGAGTTTAACGTGGGAACCTATTAAAACTGCTGTGGAATGGATTTTCTACGAAGTTTTTTTGAAAGCTGTTGGGATTTTCCTCTGAATTTGCATGCATTTACCATGATTCTGCATTAATTTTAATTTTTTATAGTAAATGATAAGTAATTGTAAATTCTCAGTGTTGCAACCGATTGCTTTATTTATGTCTTATTCCCTCCTTTGTGGATTGTCTTGTTACCTTTATGACTTCTTTTATGGACAGAATCCATTTCTGACCTTGCCTGTCAAAGCACTGCAATCTCCTTCCTCTAATTAGCAAATTAGACATTAGTATATGCATCAGGATAAGTAGCTGAAAAAAAAAAAAAAGATGAGAAATTCGAAGCACTCCTGTAGTTAAATGATTAAGAGTTTTATACAACAGTGTAAATCACTGGAGACTTCCTTGACTAAATCTGAACAATTTCTTTGAATCATTTGAGACATCCTGACACTTCATTAGCCAAACAGGCTGGAGTTCCTGGATGGATAGTATAGCACTTCATTAGATCAGTCAGTTTAGCTAATTCACCTACATTATGTTAACATGGTCATGAAAGAGTTAGATGGAGGTAGTATTTGCTACATTCTAACTGCAAAAACAGATAGAAAAAATTGTGTTTGGATGACTCTTGCACTTGCTCTGATAAAGCACTGAAGGAAGATCCCTTTCACTTTCACTCCGATCTCTACACATTTATGAATCAGACATAATCCTCTAAGAAATCCTGTCTCTAACGAGGTGAGTATTCCTCTATTGATTTCAGTAGCTCCAAAATTTCTGAGCTTTGCATTTCTGGATATAATCTAGCAATCTCTTAAGCAAAAGAGCCAGGTAACTTCAAGGACTAGTTTATTTTTGCACAATATGCCAGTTCACCATCCAGAGAAGACTGATGGAGGTGTCAAATCAGGCTACTGCAAACCACTTGTAAGAGCTGGTCTACAGAACGGACTGGCTAAGGATTAACTGTTCTCTGTGCCTCCAAGGAGGAGCTAAGATTAGAAAGAGGAAAAGCTAAGAGTCAAAAAAAGCTAGTAGAAGCCAGATTAAAATCCAGATATTAGTAAGTAAATTCTGGGTTAGGGTTTTGTTTGGGGTTTTTTGGTTTTGTTTTTAATTTTTCTTCTTTATTTTCCCTGTGTAAAGTATTCCAGAGCTGTAAGACCTTCCCCCCAAACCCAGGGATGTTGTGGCTGCTAAAGGCTGTATGGGTTCAAGGGCTGAAGAAACTCTTCTAAGCAAGAAAAATTGAGATTTGTTAAATACATAGAAGCATATCTGTTTTAGAAACACTTTTCTGACGTTAGAAATAAATAAATTTGTAAGAAATACAGGAAGAAGTCTCATATGTGACAGTCTAGTTCTTACTCTTGGCTTGCTGTTTGTTCAGGAACATTCCTGGAGGCAGGATACTGGGCTAGGTGGTCTTTCGGACAGATCCAGTGTAAGATTTCTTGGGTATTTAGTTCATATAGTAAAAGTGGGATATTTTTATGGAAATAGCCTGTCTGAATATGTCTGTGAGGTAGGTTTGGCAGGGAATGTTTTTTTCAGTTAACAAAGCTTTTTCTTAGTAGCAGCACAACAGTCCATCTAGCAAGCAGCAGGGTTTTTTTATTTTTTTTAAAGGCCATATTGCAGATATATGAATGTTTACTTGGTGCTCTTAGAAAGGGGCACAGCAATAACCAAGTCATTCAAAAAATTTTTTATATAGGTTGTGCTTTTCAGCAAGGCACTTGAGGGCTAATCTTTAGAATAATGACTCTCTAAATGATAGTTTTCTGTTCATAATCATCTTCAATCATTCCTCCTTCCTTCTCCCTTGCTCTGAAGTACAGCATATAAAGGTGTTCATCTTTATGAGAAATGCAGAACAAAGCTGGTGCACAAGTTGTGTAAATTACACTTGAGCTCTTCTGGACATTGAAACCTGTAACCCTCGAGGAAAAAAAAAGCATCAGGCAGGTAGCGATCTTCCTCCTTCTTTATACATCCTCTGTTACTTATTTAGTAAGGAAAACCTGTTTATGACTTGATTAAAATTCAGAGGTTTTTATTATTTCTTATTTAAAAATAAGAATTTAACGTATGAAAAATATTTTGTTGTTGCTGTTTGTTCTTCCCCTCACACAGTTCATTCTCACAATGCAAATGCAAGTATTGAGAACAACTTACAATCAATCACTCTTTATGGAACTTAAAGTATAAAGCAAAACATAACATTAAAAAAATAACCCAAACAACCTGAAGTGTGAGACTATGATCCCAATTCTAGATAGAGACTGTTCTGCACAGCCTCAGGACACTCAGTAGTCTGGATTGCAGCGTTATTCAAGCAAACTTGCAGGTTGTTTGAGTAGAGGGTTAGTGAAGGCTGGCATTGTTAGCTTAATGGTTAAAATTATGCAGCTCAGGCAAATACGTTGAAGTCTGGCCTTAGTGAAATCAACGGCTTCTGACAAACCCTCCATTACAGTTATTGCAGTTAATGGCCATATAAAAATGGGATTTAGAAAAAGTAAAATCCTACATAGCTATCTACAGAAGTTAACAATTGCTACTTAGCACAACAATTGATATTTTCCAAGTAGAGAAATAAAACATTTTATTTCCTTTCTTCTAAATACACTTAAGTAAGGAACTTCCCATTGCTACTTTTAACTCTTGCCTGCAAGTAAAACATCTAGTGCCAGAATATATTCCAAAAGCAAATTAAGTGTTTTAGATAACATACCCAGCCCATCTTACACAGTCACAGCAACAACTGCCAGGAGCACACAGCAGAAATAACAATCCCGTCCCTGTTTTCAACTCAGCTTTTTGGCTAAATGCTAATTTAGAAAAGCTATTTCATTTCAAATACAAATAAAAGAAGAAACCAGCTGATTTCTTTGTGGCCAAACGCAGAAGACACTGTATTTAACCTGAGCCAATTCTACCTGTACAACCACCAGGTGCAGAATCAAGGTCAGCTTTTTAAAAGCAACAACCATATTTGATTTTTACTGTGGTGCACTCTTCAAGTTTTGAGTCTGTGCTTTCAGAGCTACCTTACGACATGCAGACAGACGAAGCATTTCCAGCGCAGCCTCCCCTTCCCACAGCTGCCAGCAGACAGGTGGAAAAGGTACAGCCAGACCTGTCTGCCTCTACCTCCTCTGAGATCATTTACAGAGCAACAGTGTGGAGAAATCCCTGTGTGCTAACTGCCAAGGAACACGGTTGTGCCTCTTCTCTGTACGATCAGCTATAGCTTGGTCTGATGGAGGAGGCAAAGAAATGAGGCTTAGAGTTTTGAGTCATCCAGAATCTGGTGTGACCACATGTCCAGTGCAGCAGGGTGATGTGGGGAGCAGTCACTCACATCTGATGTTAAAAATCCTCCCTCAGCATTAAACCCTTAGTTAGAATAGTTAAATACCATCCTACGGATCCACAACTGTTACAGGAAGAAACAACAGCAACATAATCATCATCTTTTTACACAGCATTCCCAACGCCTCGCAGGCAGCAATAAACCATTAAAGATTAACCATCCTGCAGATTAATCCTGACAAGATAAAAATCACATAAATAATGAACGCTGAAGTAGCATGCTATGGCAAAACTTGTTTCATCAAACACAACGACGAAAACCTCTTACTACTTTTGTCTCAGTATTACTGGTTTTGTAAGGGGACAACAAACCGCATCTCCCACACTTCTGAACCTCAGGGATGAAGTGTTGCAAACAAAACACCTTTGTTAGCCATCAGTAACCTGTTTTCCAGGAACCAAGACCCACTTCCACATCCAACAGAAATCAGGGATGGGGAGGTTTTTTTTTCCCCCCATAACTGCTAACGTACTGTATTACTTAAGGTATTTTTTTAAATCTTTCTTTAGTCATTGCAGGATTTTTCTCTCTCAGTTTCCAGAGAGATTAAACATAGAAAGGGGTAAACGTTAATTTATTTAATTTTTCAGCACATCTTTTTCAGGGAGTGGAAGACTTCTGACAGTCTGATATTAATTTCTCATACTTTTAACAATTATCTCATTATTTCATTAATTACATTACCTATATTGCTGTTCCTCATTTATGCACAAAGTCATAGATCTATAGAGTGTACATAAAAATTTGTTTCAGACTGTTGGTTTATTGCATCTTGCCAACACAGATAATTTCAAGTTCATTATTTATATTTTGCTCAAAGTCTTTTTTCCACATATCTGCTTAAGATGATCAAGTTTAAACAGATTTAGTAATTCATCAATTTCTTAAAAAATAGCTGATCTCACCTTTTCATCTGTTAATGAATCATTTTCCCTCTAAAAATTCTTTTTCTCCTGGACACTGATAAACTCAACAGGAGTTGAAAGAGGGATTTCAGCAGCTCTGGTACAGGGCACTGGGAGCTGGAAGATCTGACTTTAACTCTGGCTTTACATTTCAAATGCTGTTTTTCTGTTGGGTGACCTTACCTCTGTCCACCTCTGTTTTCTCTCTCACTCTCTTTCTGTCTTCTCTATTTATATTATAACATATTTCCTGCTTTTGGTATTTATAGAATACATATTCCAAAGCAAAGACCCTTGAATCAGTAATAAACACTACCACTACTAACAACCACTAACTGCCTTCTGCAAGAAGACTGCTTAACCTAGAAATTCTGAACCAATTTCTACTCCTCCCTTTCCTTCACCTCTCATATTCTACACAATCATCTTAAAATACTTTTCCCTCAGTGTTCAAGAAAGTACATTTAATTGAAAACTATCCTCTTTTTGCCTGTGTACAAATTATCACAGAGCTACAGGACTGTAAAATGGGGTGAATCCGGAGTGGGGGGCAGACAAGAACATCCATAAAGCTGCACTGATTACACATCCCAGTAACACTACCTGAAAATACTCCATCTGTAGATATTTTGTTTTCTCTTTCAGTCTGTAAAAGTCTAATTTAGGTCTCTGCAGGTCATTGTAAGTCTAGTCTGGTCTTGTGCAAGATAATGAAGCTGCAGCCCAGCTTTGTATGGGTCAGTAAATATCTAGTGATGGTCTGCCCATGTTAGTAATAATTTGAAGTTGGCACTTAATAGAGGTAGAGATATTCCACAGTGCTACTATTTACATTTATGAGCAGTTTGTGGGCAGTGATATTTTAATTGCTTTTCCTCAAACAGTTCCCTTGCCAGATGACAGAAACAAATTGGAAGCTGTATGGTCACTGTTACATTATTAACAAATATTTGCCAGGATGAGTTAAGGAGTCTTTTTCCAAAAGTAAACACTCTGGAGTCTAACTGAAGGTCCACATTGAACTCACTGCACTTTAGTCCAAGATACTTGCAAGTAAGCCAGAGAAACATGAAGTCTTAAGACCAAATTAGTAAGAAAATGCAATAAGGAAGATTCAGGATTAACAAAAATGTTACTTATTTCATAGAAGTCCAAGTAATAATATACTTTCTCCATGACTGACAAAAATTAAACAAACACAGAAGGATACTGTAAATTTAAAGATATTAAAGAATATTCAAGAACATACTGAATATGATGGTGGCAGGATTAATTTTTCATTTTTCCTGAATGTTAGTCCACATATACCATGAAAGTATGCTTCCTGCATCTGTGCTTCTACAGATCTCCAGTAAAATGAGTGTTCAGCTGTACATGCATTTGTTGGATCAGGAGAGGTTCACACTGTCACCATCTTCTTTTCTTGTTTGAAGAGAAAGAAATAAATCCTGCCATATACAGATTTGAAGTTTTCTTTTTAAATAACAATGAAGCATGTTTAAGGTGTTTTGACACACTAAGGACTCTGGATGCAGGACTTGAGGAACTCAACCCTCATTCCTTACAGATTCTGCATTCAGAATTCAGCCTGTAGAGGCTCAGTATACTTAATCATTTTAAGCCTAAAAAATTAAATATTATATTCAAAATAGAAATTTATCAGGATTTTCCAATCCTGTGAAAAAACAATCTGCAGAATGTGCTTAAAGAAATGTTACATCCAGTTGAGAAAGAGAGAAAAAAAGAAGTGGGGTGAAAAAATTTGTCATAGACCTGTTAGTCACTCAGTTCTAAAGCTGGTGTGCTGTTTGTAGGCAAAATAAATAATCCAGCTCATTTTCTTTGGCAATTAATGATTCCACTATAAAATCTCAGCCAGAAATACTATAAAAGACTACCTAAAAGCTATAGTTAGGTTACACCTAATGATGTAGTATTTGTAAGAAAGACAATTGGTAACATCAGCCATAGGAAATAGAGTTCACCCTCTTCTCATCATCACTGAAGCAAAGACAAATGGTCACAAAATCTCAGAAATGTTTCAGGATAAAAGTACCAGAGACAGTGCACATGTATGGAGGGAGCAAAGGGAAAAATACAAGAGAGTGAAAAATAGGTTCATTAAAAAATACATTAAAAATGTTAGAAAGTGCAGGAGTCACCGGGAAAGCACTTATAAAAATTCATTTAGCTTTGAGGTTTGCTGTTTAACTTGGCCTTCTTAATTTTGATCATCTACCAGTCTACTATGCCATGCTGCTACCAACAATAACTTTCAGTTTAATTCTGCTGGAGATTCATTTATATGTAGATGTTCAGCATCAGATGCATAAACCCAATGAAAGAGAGTCACTAAACATCTGCTACAGAAATTTACTCGAGTCTCAGGTCTGTTTATGGTATAGCATCCTCCCACTGTTTGTTCTTTCCATCAGATACCACGTAACTTACCTTCCCCCCCCCCCCAATAAAAGTAAAACAGACAGGGGGAAATACACCTCCTTCACCTTCTTTTTACAAGGCTCATAACAGTTTGTAAAGATAATAATAAAAAGATAAATGATTCCCCAGGTGAAAAGGGAGCTGAAGGCAATACATTGTAAATAAACTCCTGTGTTATTGATTTGGAACTAGAAACACGAGACTGAATCTCACACCGAGGGAGTGATTCACATGCTTAAACGCAAGCGTTGGGTGCCAGTTTAAATGCCCGAGTGGATACAAGACAGTTGCAACACACAGCTTGGGTTCCTGCCCTGCTGCAGCGGGTAGAGGTGTGGGATGTCCTCGAGCATCCAAACAGTCCCTGGATTTATCATTTTAGGCACCATTATCATTTCTGAAGTGATTTGCCTATAAAAAGTTGCTGCCTTGTATCAGTGGTAGCAGGATCATCTTTAATAATACCGTCCACATTCAGAGCTACACTGAAAAGAGAGCTTTGGTCAAGCTTTTGTCTTATTTTAGTTTGTGTCTCTTGGGAAGTATAGTTTTATTTACATTTTCATATCCTGCATCCACCAATATAATATGGCTGTAGAAATACTATTTTTAAATGAAGAAGAGGAGTTAGATCACTCACACAAATAAATATAATAGCTTTCATTAGCTCCACTAACAGAGCTAGAAAGGGGATGTTTAGGTTGGATATTAGGAAAAAGTTCTTCAAAATGAGGGTGGTGGATCATTGGAACAGGTTACCCAGAGAGGTAGTGGAGGCCCCATCCCTGGAGATATTCAGGGTCAGGCTTGATGGGGCTCTGAGCAACCTGCTCTAGTAAAGATGTCCCTGCTCACTGCAGGGGGGTTGGACTAGGTGAGCTTTGAAGGTCCCTTTTCCAACCCAAACTGTTCTATGATTCTTCTCTGGATACCAGCTGTGCCTGGCACATGGAACAGAGCAGCAAGACAGAAGCTGTTTCACATAAAGTCATTATCTCTCCTCCCAGGCTACTTCTGCCAAATGCTGGTTTTCACAGCGTTGCTATTGCTTCTCAACAACTGCACACATAGTCTGTATTCCACTGCATGTATGCAACCAGACCAGTACCTTCTGTATATTTTATAACATTCAAAATTTCAGGAAGATCAGTCAATGCTGATCTGTGTTCCTTACTGATTACACAGATGAGCAAGTGGATGTGCCTCCCCAGAGAAGTCGTCTTGCTCTTTTACTGTTATCCCCTTATTTTTATCAGGTGGAAAAATAAAATGTTACCCTGTAACTGCAATTTTTTCGTCTTCTTTTCCTATATATTAGCACAGGTCTTTATTATTCTTAAACCACACAACTCAAGAACAATATTTCAGAATGCTGACAAGTAAGATGCAACTAACAAAGCCTAGAAAAAGCAAAACTGGTCATCATGAGAACAGTCAAAATTAATTAACTTAGTCAAATTTAATAAGGAAAGACAGAATTTGGTTGTGAAACAAACCAGACTAATATTTTGTCCAGGAGAGTAAGAACACACCTTGCACAATAAAGGAAGGAAGCTATCGTAGTCTAGAAATAACATTATATACCAAAACAGACTTAAACAGTTCACATGTACTAATTTTTAAAAATTATTTTTTTCTACATTTGGCTATAAAGCTCCGCAGTACAAGAGCCAACCCGAAGTAATCTATTTTATTATGCTGTTTTTGAAAAGAAGTTCTTTGGACAGCAACATTTGACAATCATACTTGAGTTGACAACCAAACTAGGGTTGTGTGATTACTCCATTTTACTTTACAGCTCATTCCGTTCTTAAAATACATGTCCCACATAACATAGCTTACTCTGTAGAGGAAAAAAAAAAAGCTAACTAAAACACATACCTATATTTTTTGACAACTATCTTGCAAAATATTTGCTTCCTTTTTATTTACAAATACATTCTTTCCTTTTTCTTTCAATCAAATAAAAAAATCCTCTTATTTTTAAGAGGACTGCTTAGGAGAACACAAAAAATAAAAGCATCTGTGAAATACAATATATGATAAAATACAGTGCCAGAGTTTCTGTCACACAGTTACAGTCTCAGAATCTCAAGCATCTTGAAATTCAGAGTTCAAAGCATTTCAAATGATAGTCAGCTTTTTAGAGACTCATGACTGTGCCCCACTTGTGCTCGACTTTGAACGTGGAAGCAGAGAACAGACAGATGTGGGCTACCTGTGCAACAGCGAATTTTACATATTGTTGTTGACCTCAGAAACTTCTATCTACCTTCATTAATAAAATATATCATCCCAGGTTGTGATCACTGCTGTGAAGTACTTACCTGTGTCAATCCCCTTATCCTACATATCTGGCCATACCTGTCCTCCCTACAGCCTCCTGAGAAAGTATATCTCGAGTACCAGCAATGCGTGTGTAACAAGATTAGATGAGATAGGAAGATTTAGTCATATTTCCCTCCTTCAAAGAACTACCAATCTTTTAAAAAATAAATCATATTTAATCTTTGGACTTGAGTAGAGTGATAGAATGAGATCAGAGTTCAAAAATAGAGACAAAGGTGTTAGATGGAGAGTTCATATGCAGACAGAGCCCTGGAGGCAGCTGCCACTCAGAGAGAAGAAAGGAAAAGAGATGCGTAATCGATACATGATTATTAACAAATCCCCACACGTTGATGAAAGCTCATTATTAATTAATACACAGAGATTTCTGCAGTATGACTTATGAGAAGCGGGCACCAAATCTCAATACTACTTATAATATCTTTCACTACTCCTCTTTCAGACAGTCAGAGTTCAGGGACTTGTAACACGACAAATACACACACATATATATATATAAAAATATATATATGAAGTTCATAGGTGAGCAGGTGTACAGCAGCCCTGCCTCCTGCTAGGCCAAAGAGATTGGGGGATATTAAAATTGTTTTCTTTTACTCAAAGAAGTACAGCTATCATTCTTGTTCATCTAGATTTGCTTTATTTTGCCTCCAGAAGACAGCTAACTGCAGTGCCTTGTGCAGGTTGTTACAGCAGAAACGATTCCGTGGGTATTTTCAGGCAGGTTAAACGGGCCTTTTCCCGACAGACTCAAGGCTGTGGTCCTCATTCAAAACCATTCAGCAATGGGGGGCCTTGGACTGTGCTGGGTTTTGTTTTCTTTAAGTTCAAATGTCATGTTTATTTCTATTTCTGTTTATTCTGAACATGCTTCCTGTAGACAATTTGCAAAGTAGACAATTCATTCCCTGACTCTTGTAAAGGAAATAAAGGTTTATACTCTTACCTCTACGATGTCCTGGTGACCTTCTTCATGCAGTTCACACATTGCCGCCACTCCATAAAATACAGTATATTTAAGAACTACAGTTTTTGCACCAAAGTCCTTTTCTTGAAGCCACAAAGTTTCTGTCACTATCTGAACCTCATCCAGGCCTTAATTTTCGCTTTGTCCCACAAACGCAACTCACTTTTTTATATTGCTGGATGGGGTGTGGGTGTGGCGGGGCTGAGGGGGCTGCAGGGCGGCCTGTGCGAGGAGCGGCCGGGGCTGCCCCGAGCCGGACACAGCCGGTTCCAGCGGCTCCCACCCACCCCCGCAGCGCCGGGC